>NW_026946911.1:0-300000 GCF_910591565.1 Cydia splendana
CAATAGTATATCTTTTTCAGTAATAAAATGCATATATAATTAATTACTGTAATAGTCTGTACAATATACGTAACTACGTACGTACGTGTACGTGTGTACGTGATGGTTTTACTCCGGGCCCAAAATCGACGATCACCTTCGACGATAGGTATACCGATAGCAGCGCCACCTACCGGGTCCAATTGGATTTTCAAACCATCCATGTATACTAACACCTTCTTCAGAATAACAAATATCTACCCTTCTGAAAACTGCATCAAAATCAGTTCAGTCAAACGCGAGATAATCTTGAACAAACATACATACAGGGTGCCCAGTAATTAATGGACAACCTTCTATCCATCGACAGGGCATCTTAGGCTGGTCCAGAAAATGCACTTATAGGTCTAGTAAAAGTTTCGTGGTTTTCGAGATAATCGCACTTTTCTAATTGTGGTTCCTTGTTTCACTGTAATGATCGTTTAGGCCACAATTGAAAAGATTTTTACCTTCTGTTTTTTGAAAAATATTCTCAAATAGGCCTGCTAACCGGTAGGCAATACAGTTTTTCCATAGCCAAGGTGTATTTTTTTAGAAGACCTTAAATGCTCAAAAACGTGGCTTCGTAATAACCACTTTCCAAGAACACATTTTAAATATTAAATATACCTAGTTTTTGGTTATTTTTTGTGAATTTTTTCTTTTTAGGTAGGTGCAACAGATATTCAATATTCGGCCGAATGTTGCCTAGTGTCGTTTCTGTCGGTGTCGTTGTGTTTCTTGTGACAATTGTCATTAGCTTCGCAAAATAAGTACTTATTATTTGGCCATATAATGGAGTTTTTATTTTATTAACATGTTGGTGGCAAACAAACACACCGCCCGTCTGATGGTAAGCGATTACCGTAGCCTATGAAGGCCTGTGACGTCAGTAACAGTAATGTCGACAATTGTCGCACCTGTCACCGTGGTGAAATAGGGGCCAGATATTTCAGAGAGCTCTACTTCATATTGGAATTTAGTCAGACATGGTAGTGTAAGGCTAGAAAGGGCTAGAAGATCGTTTTGATACAGCGTTAACAGCAACGCTTAATGGTTTAGTTATGCCGAGTTTGCATGATAACGTTATAGAAATTAATAAAAATCGGGATGTAAGTGTCGATTACGACAGTTAATTACTAGATAAATAAAACAGACAATGACTTATTTCATCACACGTGTAATATAACTCAAGATCAATACACAAGAATTAAATTAAACACTATATGAGTAAAATGAATATAGGCGTGGAATCGAATATATTTGCAGCCAACCAAATGCCAATGTTTGTTCAGCTACCTGTTCACCTGTTTAAATTGCTTATTATCAATTTAGATCCGGATTTTAAACCTGGCTGACATTGGATAGCCATTTATATTGATGTCAATGGTGTTGTAAGATATGGTATTGTAATCAACAACTGTAAAGTTTTTTTACATCTTTTGTGGCAAATACTGTATAGTTTATCTTTATTTTAAAACGAAAAATGTCAAATTGCATGGTTTCGTTCATATTTTCTCCACTGTACACAGAATAAGTAATGATGTTACTATATCTCATATGTTCAGAATATTACTTAAATAAACTTATCCTATATAAAATGTGTGTTTTTATATTTCTAAACCCAGTTTCTAAGTAGATTGCACATACATTAAAGTCACATTAAAATTCCATTGTGCAAAATAGAGATTTCAACATTTAACTTTGCAAAAGTAGGTATGTAATTGAAATATTCTAAAAGTAATAAAAAATAGATTAGGTTAGATTCGAACTACGATGACATTAAGTTGGGTCCAAGGCAAGGTTGCAAGGCTCCAACAAGGGAAAAAAAGGGGGAGGGACTGTTGGTCTGGCTCAGTGAGCCAGAACTCACCCACGAATCCCTACTACTGCCGTAAGCAGGTAATGAATGCCTAATGTATATTAATAATTTATAAATATATTTTATTGATAACATAATAATATACAAATATGTATAAGCATAAAGGAATAAATAAGCCTACAGTAATTACGTATACGGGTCCCACGGATGCGGATGTTGCTTACATAATCTCGTCTGTCAAGGAGTTTCGGCAGGAAAGGCCTTGGCAGACTTAAAAATTTCCGAAATGAGGGTTCATACCTACCGACTGGAATTGGTTTCATGGTGGTATCAGATGGGTTAATGTAGGGTAACTGATGTACACCTTGCTAACATAATCTCGTCTGCCAAGGTGTTTCGGCAGGAAAAGCCTTGGCAGACTTATATATTCCTGAAATGAGGGTTCATACCTACCGACTGGAATTGGTTTCATGGCGGTATCAGATGGGTTAGTGTACGGTAACCGATGGTCATCTTGCTTATAATCTCGTCTGCCAAGGTGTTTCGGCAGGAAAAACCTTGGCAGACTTATATATTCCTAAACTGGGGGTTCATACCTACCGACTGGAATTGGTTTCATGGTGGTATCAGATGGGTTAGTGTAGGGTAACCGATGGCGACCTTGCTTACATAATCTCGTCTGCCAAGGTGTTTCGGCAGGAAAAGCCCTGGCAGATTTATATATTCCTGACATGAGGGTTCATATCTACCGACTGGAATTGGTTTCATGGTGGTATCAGATGGGTTAAATTAGGGGTCCCGGTGGCCACCTTTGAGAGCGTCTGCCAAGCACTTCCGGCAAAATAAATACTGGCAGATTTCGCTTTTCTGTGTCTACATGTAAATTTCTAACTGCTGCCATAACTATTATTTCGGTATCAGATGGGTTAAATCAGCCCCTTTTTTCGCACCGGAAGTGGCCTTCTTTTTCGTACTTTCGGCAAGTTCCGCCGTGGCAGACTATCGAATTCGGACTTAGCATCACTTTTATGAGAAACCATTGTGCATTTCATCGTGGTATCAAGTCGGTTAGAAATTTTGCGGCCCGCTCTTCTACTATCAAACAAAAGCTCCACGTCAGAATTATCTTTGTGTTTTCTAATAGCTTTTATTATTGTGCAACGAAGAGCCATTATTGCTTTTCGTGTTACACATTTTCTGTGTCTCAATAAAAATCTTGTCTCCGTCGTTAGCCCTTGCAATTTATTACAAAAGTTCCTCATAATGTGGTTTCGGCATTCTATTTTTTCCACCGTTGTGTTATTATACGGACGGTGTGTTGCGTTTCTAGTATTTTAATGTGTGTACTAGAGTCTCCGTCCGATATAAGTCTTTTATAGACCACACCGTGCTATTCTATAGATTTTTTAAACCCTTTTTTTAAACCAGAATGCAGTTCTCCATTGCTGTTGAAGGACCACTATAATTTTTGAAACAGACATGTTCCGTCGGTGTGGTTTCTGCTTTTTCTGCCGCTGCGCAAACTTGACATTATTTATTTTTGATTCCCAAATAAAGAATATTCCCTGTATTTTTCCCCAGTATTGCAGCTGCGCCAGAAAGAGCGGAATAATTTTTTTTGTAACTTCGTTTGCTCCAGCAACCGTCAGCTATTACATCGATCTCGCGGTATCCTTCATCCGTAACTCTTCCTTGCGATATAGCCAGCTCTTTCTCCCGTCTTCCGGCTTCCTGCATAGTTTCTGTTGCAACTTTTTCCCAGTGTTTCCCAATTAAATTGTGATTGTAGTTGTATGTGTTTTCAGTCAAGCTAGGCAAATTGATTGCTGAGAATAGTTTTTGTAATTGGACGTAGTTACGCGAAAACGTTCCAACCCACAGCGACCCCATTTTGAGATAAACGCAATTTTGTGTTTTAACGGTACACTTTTTCCCTGTAATTATTTCAGGCAAATACTATTGGTTTTACTGTGGAATGCCAAACTGGTTATTGAATGATATGCATATTTTTTGTAAATACATAATACAAGGGGCATATAAATAGGTAAAACGAGTTTGAAACGTTTTTGCTAAATTTAATTTTGTATGAACCTTGTTAAATAGCAATTATGCATAAACGTTCCAAAACGAATTTAAGTGTATTATTTTATAAATATAATATATCTAAAATAAATTTAATATGTAAAATAATAAATAACAATGAGGAACATACAAAAACAACAAAAAAAAATTTGAAAATGTATTACAAAAAAAATAGGACGTGATTTTTTGAGCTTAGAACCTATGCCAAATAATTAAGCTACAACAAACAGAATCAGACTCTTTTATGTATAGCAATTCCCGCTTTATTCTTTTTTCAATGCTCAAATCTTTAAAACCTTTTTCCAGTGATAACGTCATGAAGATAGAAAACATTTTATCTTTATCCAATTTAATTTATTTTGTGTGTAACCAACGAACTTTGTTTTTGTCCGTGAATTTCTTACGGTTGATAATCTTTTTTTCCAGTTTAGTTGTACTGTAAAAATAGTTTTCTGGATTTTACACACTTGAAGTGGTTTTCCTTTTTTACAGCGCTTAATTATATCGATAAATTCTTCAGTGGTATACACTCGTTGATGATGTTTGAGGGCAGTTTCTATTTTAGAAAAATCTGTGTCATTCGGTAAAAACGTATGGCCAAACTCAAGAAATCGAAAGGATAATTGTTTTCAAAGTTGGATGGGAGCTTAAAATTGTTTTATAACAGTGGAATACATAGTGCTTCTAACGACACTGGGCATTGTTATGTCTGGGTAAAAGGAGAAGAAGGAAGAGGTGCTCAGGAAGTAGAATCATGCTTCATGAAATATATAATGCAAAAACTAAAATCAACGCTTGAACATTTAATAATATGGAGTGATTGCTGCGGTGGCCAGAACAGAAATATCAAGATCGTTCTGATGATGAAAACAATTTTAAGGTCCCATCCAAAAACAATATCCTTTAGATTTTTTGGTTCTGGCTATACGTTTTTACCGAATGACACAGATTTTTCTAAAATAGAAACTGTCCTCAAACATTATCAACGAGTGCATACCGCTGAAGAATATATCGATATAATTAAGCGCTGTATGAAAGGAAACCACTTCAAGTGTGTAAAATGCAGAAAACTAATTTTTACAGTACAACTAATCTGGAAAAAAAGATTATCAACTGTAAGAAATTCACGGACAAAAACAAAGTTAGTTGGTTACACACAAAATAAATTAAGTTGGATAAAGATAAAATGTTTTCTATTTTCATGAGGTTATCACTGGAAGATTTTAAAGAGTTGAGCATTGAAAAAAGAATAAAGCGGGAATTGCTATACATATAAGAGTCTGATTTCTGTTTGTTGTGGCCTAATGGCAAACCAATTGCTCCAGCAAAATTAGCCGATTTGCAATCAATGTACCAATTTTCATACCTGAGGTGAGTCTTCAGTTTTATAGAACCCTTCAAAGCTCTGAGGAAACTGTTGATGATGTTGATGGTTTCGGCGGAGTGCCAGACTTTGACACAGAAGGTTATGAAGACGAGTAATGATAATGTTGTCAACATTATGAAAATATAATTTAGATTTCCTTATCTATGACAAGCTATATAGGTAGTTATCATGTCCCAACCCTTTCAATATATTTTTCTTTCTTATTTATGGCTTTTCATTTGTTCTTAATTCTTATGTACGTAATGAAATACTAAATTTTGTTAAATTTTTCATTTAAAAAAGGGTAAATTACTTTTTGGAACGTTTCTGCAATATCATTATTATGAATTAGGTTTCATACAAAAACAAATTTAGCAAAAACGTTCCAATACCGTTTTAACTAAATACATACCCTTGTATAATACATATTCAAAAAAACCTCAAAACATCAAATAATACGTGTGTATTCTACAATAAAATCTATCGTTTTTGTCCGTAGCAGTTAGAGAAAAAAAGTGTACTACTAAAATGTTAAAATTGCGTTTATCTCAAAATGAAGTCTCTGTGGGTTGGAGCGTTATTGCGTAACTACGTCCATTTAATAGCAAAAATGGATCAAGTATATGTAAATCGTTTATAGCAAAAAATTTGAAAATAATATATTATAATAAAACGTTCCAATTTATTTAGAACAGTCTTCGCAGCTTAAAAAAACAGTATGGATTAATCTAAAAGGTTTCAAATTACATGGAACATTTTTGCAGAAATAAAAAATGTATAAAGATTTTGCAAAAACGTTCCAACCCACATGGATCATTTAAGAAACAATTAAATGTGCGTTTTATGAATTTATTATAATGTTCCAAGACAAGTGGAACATTAAATATAACGATATGTTATTCTATTAAGAGTTTTTAACAATATGTTTCAGTATGCATGTAATGTTTTTACTTTATTTTGAGTACACGTCCTTGGCATAATGGTGGGTTGGAACATTTGGGTCAAACTTTATTGATGAAACTAACCTAAAAAATACTAGCATCTTTGTGTGCACATGATGTAATATGTCAAAAATAGTACCCTGGTTATGGTAACTCATTTTCGAGTGACTTGTGGGTTGGAACGTTTTCGCGTAACTACGTCCAATTGTGAACGACCAGATCCTATGGCGATGGTGCCAGCCATGGTATAATAATATACTCCGCCTGGTACTCCATTCCGAGATTCGCGTATGACCTAACTGACACGCGCCTACGTCATCATGCTGTTTACAGGTTCTCAAACTTTGAAATGTGGGAGAATTTTAACCAACGGTGAAAATTATTTTAACGGCATTAATTTTAAGTTATTTATGTAGAAACATAGTAAAATAAAACAAATCTAATGTATTAAATTAAACTTTATTTATCTATACAAGACAAACGTTTAAAAAACTAATTCACAGTTACACATTAATTACCAAGCTTACGACGTGAAAAGTTTGGAAAACACTGCGACTGCTGACACTGAGCGAGAAGGAAATAACAATTAACACGCGTTCGACAAGGATGACGGTCAGGGCATGAAGTTATCTAGATCCGAATTGTCAAATGTCCACAGCGCTATCCTGTGTTGCCAGTAGTATAAACAGAATTACCCGAAAGTCTGAAATTTCTTTCGTGAATCGGAAGATATTGCTAACGAGTAATTAAAAATGAGGTGTTATTGTAAAATTTAAGCTAAAATACATATAAATGAAAATTATAAAATTATAAAGAAATATTTTAACTTATTAACCATAGGTATAATGTACCCATGTAACATGTTATGTTGAAATAAAGTGGCAATGTTATTGTGACGTAATCGCGTGTCACTCTGGGAATGGAAGACCATGTTTTATTAGACCATGGTGCCAGCTACTGCGCAGGCATTTAAATTCAAATAATTATCCTCGCAGATATCATTTTCTATATTAAAAGTTATATTGCACATTTTACATTTAAAGGTAAATGTTGACATGAGACCATTTTGATGTTCGCCTGTTAATATTATGTCATTTGCCGAACAGCCCAAAGGGCCGTGGTTACAAATACCAAGTAATTTTTTGGTGAACTGGGATACACTGCCCGATTCGAACTTTAAGATAGGTCAATTAATAGATCTAGAAACGATATGGATTAGATGTGTCAGTGTCAAAAGTGACGTTTTTGTTTGAAGAAACGTCATCTTAAAGTTCGAATCGGGCCAAAAGTCTTCTACCAACGTGTTTTTCTGGAACTGTGGCTTCGGGTTCCGTCGTTATAACATACTGAAAAAAAACATAACTGAAATGAGTATAAAAAGTTAAACAAATGTTTCTTTATTGAGATCATAAAAATAGGGTTGTTCCCACTAGGTACTACCAAGTTGTTACCAGTGGTAACTACTGGGAATTTTTTTCCCAACTTTCACCAGTGGTAACTACTGGGAAAAAATATTCCCAGTAGTTACCACCAACTCGGTTTGGTTATAACGACGGAACCCGAAGCCACAATTCCAGAAAAACACGTTGGTAGAAGACTTTTGGCTGTCGGCCCGATTCGAACTTTAAGATGACGTTTCTTCAAACAAAAACGTCACTTTTGACACTGACATATCTAATCCATATCGTTTCTAGATCTATTAATTGACCTATCTTAAAGTTCGAATCGGGCAGTGTATCCCAGTTCACTAAAATTTTACTTGGTATTTGTAACCACGGCCCTTTAGGCTGTTCGGCAAATGACATAATATTAACAGGCGAACATCAAAATGATCTCATGTCAACATTTACCTTTAAATGTAAAATGTGCAATATAACTTTTAATATAGAAAATGATATCTGCGAGGATAATTATTTGAATTTAAATGCCTGCGCAGTAGCTGGCCCAACGCCGTAGGATGTGGTCGGTCACAATTACAAGAACTATTCTCAGCAATCAATGTGCCTAGATTGACTGAAAACACATACAACTACAATCATAATTTAATTGGGAAACACTGGGAAAAAGTTGCAATAGAAACAATGCAGGAAGCCGGAAGACAGGAGAAAGAGCTGGCTATATCGCAAGGAATAGTTACGGAAGAAGGATACGGCGAGATCGATGTAATAGCTGACGGTTGCTGAAGCAAACGAAGTTACAAAAAAATTTATTCCGCTCTTTCTGGCGCAGTTGCAACACTGGGGAAACATACGGGGAATATTCTTTATTTGGGAATCAAAAATAAATATTGTCAAGGTTGCGCAGCAGCAAAAAAAGCAGAAACCACGCCGAAGGAACATGTCTGTTTCAAAAATTATAGTGGTCTTTCAACAGCAATGGAGAACTGCATTCTGGTTGAAGGGTTTAAAAAATCTATAGAACAGCACGGTGTGGTCTATAAAAGACTTATATCGGACGGAGACTCTAGTATACACAGTAAAATACTAGAAACGCGTCCGTATAATAACACAACGGTGGAAAAAATAGAATGCCGAAACCACATTATGAGGAACTTTTGTAATAAATTGCAAGGGCCAACGACGGAGACAAGATTTTTATTGAGACACAGAAAATGTGTAACACGAAAAGCAATAATAGCTCTTCGTTGCACAATAATAAAAGCTATTAGAAAAGACAAAGATAATTCTGATATGGAGCTTTTGTTTGAGAACATACTGCGCTCCCACCTGCACGCGTTCGGAGAACACAGTCGGTGCAAAAAGTATTTTTTTTGCACCCAAGTTGGGACTGTAAACAAAGAAAAGGTATCAACTGACTTTTTCACGAGTGCTGTATGGCAAAGAATCGATTATCTTGTTCAAGGAGTTGCTGCTAACTCAAGAAGTCTAATCCATGATGTGGATAGTAATCGAGTTACAAATTTTCACAGCGTACTAGCGAAACTTGTCGGCGGAAAACGCATACATTTTTCAAAGAAAAATTCATATCAAATCAGATTGCATGCTGCCGCCGTTGCGTTTAATACGAAAAGATCAATTTCATTATTGTACAAATCAATTAAGTAAGTCCTACAGGAAAAGTAAAGTGGTTGGAGGAAACACGATTGAAAAAAGCTGTTTATAATCGAGGGACTCTAAAATCATAGCGGCGATTGTTCAATCAGCCTACGGAGCAAAATACAAATGCAAGGAACACTTTGAGTCCAAATTACAAAAAACAGACGACGAAAGAAATAAAATTCAAAGAAACACCATACTTCAGAGTGAAAGTGGAGATTGGATGGAGTTACGGCCTTCACTGCTAACAGCTTCTAATTTTGGAAGAATAATAAAAAGACGTTACGATACCAGCTGTGCCAACACTGTAAACGACTTGTTATACAAAGCAGCAAACTTGTGTAATGTTTCGTCGATAAGACACGGCCGTGAGAATGACAAGACAGCACTTACTCAAATAATTACACAGCTCGTTTCGCTTATAGACAGAGAATTGCCATATCTTGGCGCCACACCTGACGGCTTATGTGGTGATGATGCTGTCATTGAGGTGAAATGTCCCATTACAGCACACGGAATCGGCAACGGCATAGACGAAGCTATCACAAAGAAAAAAATAACCTTCTGGAAAATAAATAAGAATGGTCAATACAACATTAACAAAAATCATAATTGGTTTTACCAAGTCCAAGGGCAGTTACGTATAACACAACGCTAAATGTATATGGGTCATACTCAAAACAGGTCCAAAATTTTAAGGAATTAAAAAGTTTGTTTATACTGAATAATCAACTTTTATTTGTTTACTACCAATAGTAGCATCAATATGGATATAAAAAACTACATAGTTTTTATATATTTAGGAAGAAATTTTAATTATTTAAAATAACACGACCACAGAAGTGTTCGTTATGGTGTACTGCCATCTCGCCGAAATATTTTTCGCCTAATTTCACTTCCCAACCAACTTATTGCAGTACTTTTAGTTGGCAAACCAATACTTAGCATATTATTATTTAGCATAATTTTTATTTGAACACAATTTTATTTAGCAGATGTTCATTTTACCACGATTCATTTAGAAAAATAGTTACTAAGCAAATGTTTTATTATACCTAACTATTTATTGTTAAATAACGTTTGCCCAAATTGAAATTTCGCATACTTTTTATTGGATCACAACTATATTTAGCATTTTTTTTATGACCCGTAAAACGAAACTGCTCCCAGAGATAGGTAGGTTATGGTTATTTTTTTTAAGACCCTAAAAACGAAATTGCTCCCAGAGATAGGTAGGTTATGGTTTTTTTTTTATGACCCGTAAAACGAAACTGCTCCCAGAGATAGGTAGGTTAGGGTTATTTTTTTTTGATGACCCTAAATACGAAACTGCTCCCAGAGATAGGTCGGTTAGGGTTTTTTTTTTGTTGACCCTAAAAACGAATCTGCTCCCAGAGATAGGTAGGTTAGGGTTATTTTTTTTTGATGACCCTAAAAACGAATCTGCTCCCAGAGATAGGTAGGTTAGGGTTATTTTTTTTTTGGTGACCCTAAAAACGAATCTGCTCCCAGAGATAGGTAGGTTAGGGTTATTTTTTTTATGACCCGTAAAACGAGACTGCTCCCAGAGATAGGTAGGTTAGGGTTATTTTTTTTTATGACCCTAAAAACGAAACTGCTCCCAGGGATAGGTACGTTATTCACAATATTAGGCGAAAAATAATTTATGCCTATCAATACATTCGACATAACAATAAAAGACATTTTGAAACATGACCAATTAAATATTTTGCCATACGATAATATTGTAAATAATCATTTGCGACATGATATATATGCGAAACATTGGTCTGCCATCTGATAGTTTTGCCAAATTATACTATGGGAAAAATAGTTTGGGTAGTGATAATTTGCCATACAATTTTCGGCCACATATTAGTAAACCGTTCGTTATTCCACAGGAGGGAATAAAATCAGTCTCATAACAAAAAATACTCTTATTTCCATAATGATTTGTGATTGATTTATAAAATCTAATAAATTCTAACAAATTAGGCAACAATATAATATCAATAAATTCGTACAAGGTCAAAAACTTAATGTCTACAGAAAAGACCCTTATTTGTCCACAGAAAATAAAAATCAGTCAAAAATATTTTCATCGCTTGATTCGTTACCATCGAAGAATGATGACAACTTTTTTAATTTCTTCGGTGGTGAATCCGATTCATCAGAGAATATATTTTCAAAGTTACGCCTCTTTTTTGGTGTAAGTGGTTGACGTATGTATGTTGGAGGTTCTGGTGTCGGTGTATCCGGCGGCGTACCGGGTCCAATTATAGTCGAAGCATCTGGCGTCAAAGCACTCATAGTTGGACTTGAAGGAGTTGCCATAGAAGCAGCTGGGGAACCTGATGAGGCTGAACGAGTAGCAATTGGGTGACCAATATCAGATGTAGAAGGGGCTGGGCTAGAAGAAGCTGAGCTCAAGTAGGCAAATCTGGAAGGGTTTTGGCGCAGTGCAGTTGAGCTGAAAAGAGCTGATGTGGGAGTAGCCGGGCTAGAAGCAGCAGGGCTATCAGAAACTCCACCGGAAGGGACTGGAGAAGCAGCAGGGATGGGAGAAACTGAGCGCGAAGAAACTTGGCTGGAAGCGGCGGGGCTAGCAGAAGCTGAGCCGAAATGTGCTGGACTAGAAATCACTGAGCTTAGAGGAGTTGACGTATTAATACGCGACTCACGCCCTCTTTCAGTTCTTCCTAGTGGAGTACCATGATGGGTTCGAAAATCTGGTAACACAATCTGTCCGATATCATAATGAGGACATGTTATATAAGCCGGACAAGTAATGCAGCTAAGTCTTCTCGCATAAAGTGTATTTGGTTTTACAGTACTCCATGTCACTTGGTGAACCTGAAAAGTCCCTCTAAACGGCCGTATTTTAGAATCATCTGCCACTTGTTGTATCTCGCCGACATGCTCATCATCAACACGAATAACATCTATATTTTTAATATTGTTTTTTAGGCAAGCGAGAAAGCTATCTATCCCTGCTATAGCTTTACCGTTAGCCACGGCTTTGTCACATATACGCTTAACACACCAATATTTTTTCTATTACCGGCTTTAAATGGGTGCATATGAGAACCGGATCATGCCGTAAATTTTCTGAAACGGTGCAGACAGATGTCGCACGAATTCGATTTGCTGGAGGCTGAGGATTGGCTGAATAATAGACGCAAGTATGCAATGATAGTTGGGCTTTTGACCCACCAAAATGGGCCGACTGGATTTCTTCGCCATATTTGCACCCATAGTTTTCCGAGAAGTCAATGTGGAGTAATCCTGCTTCGGGGGACATATTATGTTTGATGTAGCGAACAGCTTGAAACTGGTTTCTAATGTTAGCTAGGTGTTGCATAAACTTTGGCAAGTTTGATTTAAAATCTTTTAACAGCAAATGTTTGGTAGTTTTTACAGTCTCTTTTATAGTTTTTTTACAAGTTTTTTCGGCTCCCTTGCTGGTCACGCTAACATTTTTAGTAATCCACCTTTGATAAAGAATTGTGTCCCTTTCATTTGGTATATTTTTGATTACTAGATTTTTAG
The DNA here is from genome assembly GCF_910591565.1 of Cydia splendana. Taxonomy (NCBI): domain Eukaryota; kingdom Metazoa; phylum Arthropoda; class Insecta; order Lepidoptera; family Tortricidae; genus Cydia; species Cydia splendana. The sequence continues at coordinate 12,835 of NW_026946911.1, forward strand.
ATTGACACGATAAACATTTTCGCTCCAAACAAGACACATTTAGTTTGTTGTTACAACACAGAGATCTGGCAATATCAGTCGCTGAATAATGACATAATACCCTTGCCTGGTATAAAGCTTGGGCCACGAGATCATTATTTGTATGGAGGGAACACAGGCACGTGTTTCTAGAAGCTGCTTTTGGAAATATAACCCAAAATGGGCGCAATTTTCGAAAAGTATTGTACGACACATTATAGCCCGTGTTTCCGATAAATACTTTGTGAAGGTTGAAGAGCGTTTCATTTAAAAGACGTATTTGTTTTTTTACACCTTTTCGCGTGATAGTTTCTTTCTTCCCGGATGTTAGTCTGCTGTTTTCATCATCAAGTAAAAATTCTATAATTTTTTTCCGAACGATTTCTCTTTGTTTTTCCGTGACATTAGAGTTCTTTCTTCCTCCTAAGCCTCAATAGACTCATTCTGTATTTTGCCAACTTTCTTTCTACGATATTTAATCTATTTGATAAGCGTTCATTTGCAGTTTTCAGCTTTCGTCTATTTTTAGCGCTCACTTTTTTACCAGCAGCTTTTCGACAAAATGATGATTGTCTCAGAAAAGCAGGAGGTGTGTCTTACCTTAATCTTAATTCAGCCCTTTGTTTTATATTATCTTTTTCACGACTTATCTTGGATCTTTCTCTCCACATTTTCCAAATTTTTCTTTGATCTCTAGGTGTATAATCTGCTATCGTTTTTATTAATCCTTTTTCTTTCTTTTCTTGGTATCGTTCCCTATCTTTTCTGCGCCTTTCTTCGATTTCTTCTGCGTTTAATTTTGAACGAGCTCTGCGCATGCTCATTTTTTTTTGTTCCCGTCTTCTCTTTTTTCTCTCTTCTTCATTCAACTTTTCTCTCAATCTTCTCGGCATTTTGGCTAAAACAAATTAATTTTCATGCCAATTTGCCCAACACATCATGCATAAGTATCATGTCTCTAATATCTCTAGAAAGTGCGTTTGGTAAGTGTTGGGTTGTAATGCATTTAAGTTATGTATATACGGTTAAGTGCAGAAATAAAACAATAACAGAATTTTAAAGTCATATCAAATGTGCAGTTAAAATTAAAAGTAGCTATAACATGTTTAAAGTTAAGACTCGCAGTTAGTATTGCTGCTTAATAAGTAATAAACAAGGGTTAATTTTAATTACCTACAGAAAGTGATAGCTTTTGTTGTTTTTAAGCAAAGCAACACATAATTTTGCCAGTAAATAATGAACAATAACCAATAACTTTAACAAACAGCATTGCTTGCTCCCAGCATTAAAAATATATTTTCTGTGGACACTGGTCACTCAAGTGGACACATTCCATTGATTCCACAGGAAAGACGTATATGTCCACAGAAGTGATTATTTTAGCAAACCACAGAAAAGACGTCCACAGAATGGAAATTTTATGCAATAAGTGAATGACATAGCGTTTGACTTTTAGGTTAGAAATCAGATCTTACGTTTCTGCAAAATAGCCTTTCCTAGGAACATCTGTGGCACGTTTATTTATTTATGGAATGTGTACTTACCTGATGCACACTTTAACAGGAAAGTCGCACTGATCTATGACAAATTTATTTAAAATTCAATAAAAAGGTTCCGAGAACTTCTTTCGCATAGATTCAAGGCGCATTCAAGATGGCGACTGGACGCTTTGCGGTGTTGCCAGTTAAAAATTCCGTCATTCATGGAAGTTTTTAGCAACTTCAAATCTTGTTTGCGTTTTTGACGGCCACAGGAAAGTTGTTTAAGCATATAACCCCATATTTATACTCTCATCCAAAAAAAGTATAGCAAATTTTTTTAAGCATTGCATAAAAAATAGTTCTTGATAATTTTTGCTACGATTACATTACAAGTGCTAAGGGCTTATAAAGGAAATAAAAGCTACTATAGCACTCGGAACTAGTGAACCATGATTCTGAACAGTCCACAGAAGAGATTTTTGTTTATAATTAGTTTTTTTTTCTCTTTAATTGTAAAGACATACGCAAATATGAGTAAAGTTTCATTATTAAGGATATTATACACAGCCAAAAAAAAAACGATAATGGTCATTTGTTTTTGCTGTTTTTTCAATGTGAACATACTTTTGAGTATGACCCATATTTGCTGTATGGGGCAGCGAAAATGAATCGTTGAGGGTCGAAATCATCAACAAAGACGATAAATTTTGGCAGGAGAAGATGGAACCAAAGTTGACAAAATTTTATATTTACTGCATACTTCCAGAACTAAGTGATCCTCGTCACCCTCGGAACATGCCCATCAGAAATCCAGCCTATATAGAAGAAGCAATTAAGAAAATAAAAAGTAAAAAAAAAATATAAACAAGAAAAAGGTGACTAGATAACCTGTAAACGAGTATTTATCAAAATGTATGCACGAATTTATTGAATAACGGCCCCGCCCTGGCTTCGCATGCGTTACCCTTAACCCCTTGCCGCATGAACCTAATAAAAATTAGTTGTTTTTTGAGCTTTAACCCTTATCTTGGCATTGTAACACCTGTGAAAGAACCTCTTTCTTACTTTATTACCTAACAAAATAATTCTGGTTTCGGAATTGTGCCTTCGGGTTCCGTCGTTATAACATACTAAAATTGAAAAACATAACTAAAATGAGTATAAAAAGTTAAACACATATTTCTTTTTTGGAGCAGTTCAATTGTAATAAATTCATGAAGCATGCATAATTTACTATTTTACTGGAACAAATCATACCATAGAAATAGGGTTATACCCACTAGTCACCACCAAGTTTTACCAGTGGTAACTACTAGGAATTTTTTCCCACCTTTTAGCAGTGGTAACTACTGGGAAAAAAAATCTCCTGGGAATAATATTTCCCAGTAGTTACCACTGGTAAAAGGTGGGATTTTTTTTTTCCAGTAGTTACCACCAAAATTTTGTTAGAGTTCAGTACTAATAAAAACAGTATAAATACAGGTTGTTTTTTTATAGTCACCTGCAATAATTTACGGGGTAAATATGTAGGTCACATCATACTGAACGTGAACAACTTTTACTATGAAACCAATATCGAAAAGGCGAAAAAAAATTTACTCTCCCATACAAATATCAACATCAGGGCAAAATGTATGACACAGCCAATTTTTTTAAATAAATTGATGGTTTAATAAATTAATATAAATTGATGAGTGTTTCATTTCAGTAAACTGCCTTGAAAATGATCAAAAATACTAAAGCATAAACTGTTTAATTACCTAATAAAATCACTTGAAAAATAATCTAAATGGATGATTAAATTTATCCTTACATTCACATTTTAGTTTCTGCACTTGTACCGGTTAAACTGTTTTGATATTTTCGATCACTTTTAAGGCAGTTTACTGAAACACTAATCGACTTATAATTATTTATTAAAGCACTCTATATTTATATTATTTATACTATACTATTTATTCTGTTTTTATTAGTATTGGTGGAAAAAAATCCCACCTTTTACCAAACCGAGTTGGTGGTAACTACTGGGAATTATTTTTCCCAGTAGTTACCAGTGGCAAAAGGTGGGAAAAAAATCCCAGTAGTTACCACTGATAACAACTTGGTTGTAACTAGTGGGAATAATCCTAAAAATATAATTTACTATACTTACACTTAAACTACATAAAAACGCCCACTCAAATAAATACCGGGATTCGAACCCAACCTTTATAGACCAGTTTCATTTGTTTGCCAGAAAGAGAATGTAAGATAAAATATAATAAATTAATAACTATAATGGAAATACCTCTTCTTCTTGACTATCTGATCCCTGACTATCGCTTGAATTAATCCCATTATTTGGCTGTGCCTCATTTAATTTTTCCTTATGTTCCATATGCATAAGTAAATCTTCGGTTTGTGAAACTTCTTTGTAGATACTCCTGAAAAGAATATACATTAGTAGTAGGATATTGGGACTTTTGGGCCATTTTGGAACACGTTCCGCGTCGCTTTGCTCCGCTACATCGTCCCATACATACAATCGTCCCAATATCCTAGCTACAACAGTGGGGCATGATCCAATTGCATATTTAGGATGGTTCCTAATACGTATCCATAATCGTCTACAGTTTTTGTGTTGTTGATGATCCGATGTGGCTCTAACCCTATTTAAAATAATGAATATATACTCTAATGCTTATGAAAGTATATTATTTGCATATTGCCTTTCAAGTTTGTTGCACGTGGCTATTGGTAACATGAAGTTTGTAAAACAACCTCAGAGATTGCAGTTGGATATCGTTTATTCTTCGCCCAATAAACGCTATTTTCGACATGGTTCTCTTTTACCTGATACTATTCGCTGTATAATATGCGACCCGTCCAACTGTGGAAAAACTAATTTAATTGTTAGTTTGCTGCTACATGAACAAGGTCTCCGCTTTCAAAATGTTTATGTATACTCTAAAACCTTATTCCAGCCCATGTATCAATTCCTAGAGCAAGTTTTAAAGCTGGTTCCATCAGTTTCATTTCAAAAATATAGTGACAATGATGTCAATGATGAAGTACTAAGTCCTCACATAGCTAACATTAATTCAATCATGATATTTGATGATGTTGCATGTGAAAATCAAAACAATATACGCGATTACTTTGCAATGGGAAGGCATAAAAATATAGATAGCTTCTATCTGAATCAAACGTATAGTAAAATACCTAAACAATTAATAAGAGATAATGCTAACTTAATCATTCTTTTTAAACAAGATGATATTAATTTGAAGCATGTTTATGATGAACATGTAGGAAGTCATATGTCGTGGTCTCAATTTCGCGAAATGTGTGGACAAGTATGGAACATGCCGTTTAATTACTTAGTTATAAATAAAGATTGTAATAAGAATTCTGGATGTTATAGGAAAGGTTTTGATACATTTATCATGCTAGATTAACTGGATACATAAAGCATAGTATTTATATTAAAAACTTATTACTTAAAATGAAGTCGACTAGTTCGGACTAGAGATGTGCGCCGATGGCAAAATCATCGGCGGCGGCGTCCGATGATTTTTTGACCGGCGGCGGCGGCGTGATCGGCGTGAAATCGGCGTGGCATAATTTTTGATACTGCATGAGAACTTGGCTGTAGAAACTCTACATTAAAGCATTCTGAGTATTTACTAGGCTATCCAAAACATATTATGTGCGTTTTCTAAATTATTGCCGAAAATTATATCCCATCATGTCACTTGGCAACCATTTATTACCAATACCAACCTAACTGTTACCAACGGTATGTTTAAATATTAAAATAAAAAGGATACTTTAAAACGCTACATTTTAGGCAGTATTTTTACTTTGTAAGCGGAATATAAAACACAAAAAAAATCTTTATAAGTTAAGTCTTAAATCTATATTGACTTTTCCCAGCCACTGTCGCTTCACCTAGGATTTGTTACGAAATAATGATGAACTACATACCTACTTTACATTTGTCTCAACTGAAGTTTAACAGAAACGTATGTTAGAATGAAGATGACATCGTTTTCGAAAGTAAACGTCTCTGGCAGGTTGATTCGCTCAAAAGAATGTCTTTGAAGTGTCCGGTTTTATGGAATATTAAGGTCTACTTTGTTTTCTTTCCTGCTAGCTTAGTGATGATACTTGGTGATTTAAGTTCCTATACGTAGGTATAATTGTTTAGGTATAGCTTATTACGAAGCTTTAATCTGACTTTTATAATTTTGATTGAAATATATATTCTTAAGTAAAAGAAGCTGATAATCACCTTAAAATGACTAACAATTGATCGTGTGTAATTTGAAATGAAATTGTATATTATGTGATAAATAAATCAAATCATATCTATAAGGTGAACCAGGATCTATTGAGGGTGCGCCATGTTACGGAAATTTGTTGGTACTAATTTCTAGCAATGGCAACAACTTTAATAATAGACAACATCTACCCTCTATGATAGTTGTCAATATTGACAATGTAAACATTGCTTTGTCTAGTTTCGTGTGAATTATTATTAGACTGCAATAATCATGCCGAAAGTTTTAGATTTTACAGAGAAAAAGTTGTAAACAGTGTATATAGTTATTTATTGAAAAAAAAAACGTGCGGGAGAGAAATTTCTTCCATTAGAAAACATAACAAAATTACCACCTGAATTGACGGGTAAGTTTCAAACTTATGGACAAATGTCACTATAGTCAGGTCGTCACGATTTGGTTGATGTCTTGTAATAATTTGATTTGTGTATTAGGTGTATCGCATGCATCGGTATCACGGATTGCTAGCGAAGGGCGTAAGGGCGGAATTAAACGACCAAACCTAAAAAAAAGAAAATAGATTTGGATGATTTTGATTTATGTGTCATACGTCGTAAAATTCACGAATTTTATAGCGTAAAAACCGAAGAAATATCCAAACATCAAACTTCGCACTTATTAAAGTTGTCGGAATAAAACAAAAATCATCTGCCAATTTCCATTGTCCCCACTATACAAATTGTTGCTATATAAAATTCAAAACGAGCGCCCTCTTGACAATACTCCCAAAGTTCTGGTTTACCTTATATCATATGATGACCCTTATGCGTGTTACCAGCATCACACGAGCTTGCTGGAGATTCTAAGAAAATAGCATGTTTATGTCCTAGAATTTGAACCTGCTATGTGCTTGACTTTAGTTCACTGATTAAATTGACAATCAAGAGACTATTGATGTAAAACAAAATGCGTTCTACAAAAAAGCTATGCGATAAAATATCAAATAATAACCTGAGATCCAGAAACTAGATCTTGTTTAAATTAACGCTAAATCGTTATCACAGCTAACAACGCAACGACAAAAATGATGCTAATTTGGTTCAATGGCAAATAATAAGCGAAAAACCATAAGGATCTTTAAATTATACCTCTGATACTATCTACTCACTACGCAACATGGAATAAGACACGATAGGTATCAAAATTTTCCACGCCGATTATACGCCGGTCCAATTTATCGGCGGCGGCGGCGTGGAAAAATCGTCGGCGGCGGCGGCGCGGCGGCGCGGCGCACATGTCTAGTCCGAACTAGACATGTGCGCCGCGCCGCCGCGCCGCCGCCGCCGACGATTTTTCCACGCCGCCGCCGCCGATAAATTGGACCGGCGTATAATCGGCGTGGAAAATTTTGATACCTATCGTGTCTTATTCCATGTTGCGTAGTGAGTAGATAGTATCAGAGGTATAATTTAAAGATCCTTATGGTTTTTCGCTTATTATTTGCCATTGAACCAAATTAGCATCATTTTTGTCGTTGCGTTGTTAGCTGTGATAACGATTTAGCGTTAATTTAAACAAGATCTAGTTTCTGGATCTCAGGTTATTATTTGATATTTTATCGCATAGCTTTTTTGTAGAACGCATTTTGTTTTACATCAATAGTCTCTTGATTGTCAATTTAATCAGTGAACTAAAGTCAAGCACATAGCAGGTTCAAATTCTAGGACATAAACATGCTATTTTCTTAGAATCTCCAGCAAGCTCGTGTGATGCTGGTAACACGCATAAGGGTCATCATATGATATAAGGTAAACCAGAACTTTGGGAGTATTGTCAAGAGGGCGCTCGTTTTGAATTTTATATAGCAACAATTTGTATAGTGGGGACAATGGAAATTGGCAGATGATTTTTGTTTTATTCCGACAACTTTAATAAGTGCGAAGTTTGATGTTTGGATATTTCTTCGGTTTTTACGCTATAAAATTCGTGAATTTTACGACGTATGACACATAAATCAAAATCATCCAAATCTATTTTCTTTTTTTTAGGTTTGGTCGTTTAATTCCGCCCTTACGCCCTTCGCTAGCAATCCGTGATACCGATGCATGCGATACACCTAATACACAAATCAAATTATTACAAGACATCAACCAAATCGTGACGACCTGACTATAGTGACATTTGTCCATAAGTTTGAAACTTACCCGTCAATTCAGGTGGTAATTTTGTTATGTTTTCTAATGGAAGAAATTTCTCTCCCGCACGTTTTTTTTTTCAATAAATAACTATATACACTGTTTACAACTTTTTCTCTGTAAAATCTAAAACTTTCGGCATGATTATTGCAGTCTAATAATAATTCACACGAAACTAGACAAAGCAATGTTTACATTGTCAATATTGACAACTATCATAGAGGGTAGATGTTGTCTATTATTAAAGTTGTTGCCATTGCTAGAAATTAGTACCAACAAATTTCCGTAACATGGCGCACCCTCAATAGATCCTGGTTCACCTTATAGATATGATTTGATTTATTTATCACATAATATACAATTTCATTTCAAATTACACACGATCAATTGTTAGTCATTTTAAGGTGATTATCAGCTTCTTTTACTTAAGAATATATATTTCAATCAAAATTATAAAAGTCAGATTAAAGCTTCGTAATAAGCTATACCTAAACAATTATACCTACGTATAGGAACTTAAATCACCAAGTATCATCACTAAGCTAGCAGGAAAGAAAACAAAGTAGACCTTAATATTCCATAAAACCGGACACTTCAAAGACATTCTTTTGAGCGAATCAACCTGCCAGAGACGTTTACTTTCGAAAACGATGTCATCTTCATTCTAACATACGTTTCTGTTAAACTTCAGTTGAGACAAATGTAAAGTAGGTATGTAGTTCATCATTATTTCGTAACAAATCCTAGGTGAAGCGACAGTGGCTGGGAAAAGTCAATATAGATTTAAGACTTAACTTATAAAGATTTTTTTTGTGTTTTATATTCCGCTTACAAAGTAAAAATACTGCCTAAAATGTAGCGTTTTAAAGTATCCTTTTTATTTTAATATTTAAACATACCGTTGGTAACAGTTAGGTTGGTATTGGTAATAAATGGTTGCCAAGTGACATGATGGGATATAATTTTCGGCAATAATTTAGAAAACGCACATAATATGTTTTGGATAGCCTAGTAAATACTCAGAATGCTTTAATGTAGAGTTTCTACAGCCAAGTTCTCATGCAGTATCAAAAATTATGCCACGCCGATTTCACGCCGATCACGCCGCCGCCGCCGGTCAAAAAATCATCGGACGCCGCCGCCGATGATTTTGCCATCGGCGCACATCTCTACCACCCACTATCACGATCCTGAAATTCCTCAATTTTTTTCTTTAAACAGTTCACAAGCTCGTAAAACAGTGCTTCAAAATCATAACTTAGATATAAAATTTTATTTTTAGTTCCAAACGACTTGATCGATTGACTATTATCTTTAAACATTAAAAACGTTCCAAAAAGCTCAAAATTAACTTTTACGCACGTATGTTTCATAAGTGAATAATCTAAAAGCTGCTTTATTTTGTTTCGACTAGAGTTCATAAATGCATCGATAGATCCGAGACTTGACTCGTTTTTTGCTGATATGCGATAAGTTACAATACGCCTCCGGAATGCTGACTCTACGACTTCAACGCCATCGTTAAGTACTTTAACAGAACCAGCAATTGTTTTGTGCTTATTGCTTCGAAGATGACCTACCCAATTCTTTTTTTCTACAGACGTACTACACGGTACACAAAAAGGCATAATGAAATGATAATAATAACACGAAATATGTAACTAAGCGTACGTCCTAACTAAACTAGAGTACTTCTAAATAGTTAATTGTTTAACACGATCTAATGTCCTTATTTTAAACCACCGATGATGTTATTAATAGCATACGTTGTTATTACCTACTCAGAACGGTTGACGAATGCAAATTATATCTCATGAATGTAGAACGCTATTCAAAACATGGATAAGCCCACATGGTTAACAAAAATGCTCCATAAAACTAAGAAAATACCACTTAAAAAAATACAAAAAAATTGCATGACATGTATGTAGTTAGTTTTTAAGTCCAATTAAAGAAAATGCAAATTTCACTTTAGAATAATATATCTTTTGTCTGATTTAAGTGATCTGTAATCTGTATCTTGTTAAATATTAAATGAGAATATATAGAAAATCTATAATGTTTAAAATTACTATAAACATATAATTGTGTGTCTAGATAACAAACACGATCTATTTTTTAGTGCATTAATCAAAGTCGTATCCATATTATACTGTCACTAACTTGCATTGGCCATCTATCCTCTTATAAGTACCTAACGTAAAACAAGCCATTGTATTACAATAATAAAACAGTTTTTTTGTAATCAACAGTTAATTACATTTGTTAAGTTGTTTAATTAAAAAGAAATGTCTGTGTAATATCGGTTTCTGTGTACTGACTAATAGTTTTTGTAATTAGTAAAATAAACAGGCTCACAATCTTCAAAAATATTGAATGCTTGACCCAAGAACTTTTGCATTTGATCCCACTCTGGAGAATTCAAATCACATTGCAATTTGACAGATGCCAATGCCTTTTTATAGCGTTCTTCAGGGTTAGTCTTTTGATAATCATCGACAGTATACACTTTAAGATCAATAAAATAATTACCGGCTGTTATTGTAGTACGTCGAGAGGAACCCGTAGAAACGCGACTTGTAAATGTTGATGTCGTCTTGATGGCTTTCAAATTAGGGTCACCGCTGATTTTCTCCTCTTCTCGTATGATTTTAAAGATGTCCGTTTCAGCTGGACTCTTCGAAGAACTGAAATAAAGATATATTATTTAAATGATATTTCTAGCAAACTCATTAAAATATTACAAGAAAGTCACATTCAATCTCTTTTAAATAGTATCATTTAAGTGAATACATACCTAGAATCAGATTTCTTGCTTTTACTGCTCGATGCTTGAACTTTGCTCGAAGTGCTTCTCTTTTTGGTGGGTGGCGATGGTGATGGGGTGCGCCGTTGTTGGTTAATCAAATCAAATTCGGACCTAATGAAATAAAAATAAAAATTAGCGTACTTAAATATTAAATGTAACTTTAAATACTACATTACATTCATAGAATTCATTAGTTACCTGGATGTCGGAGACACCTTTCTTTTCTTTAAATTCTTTGTAGTTTTTTTCTTAAGGTCAGGCGAAGGCGTACGTACATGAGCGGAATATTCAGAGTCGGACCTTCAAAACAGAAATAAACCAAAATTATGCAACAATACTTTTAACATATTTCAGAAAAATAAATTATCAAAGTACTTACTTACATTTTAAACGAAGGTCACAGCGGCTTCACTTAACAAACAACGAACAGCTTCGATACGGTATGCAGAATATTTAAGAAATAAATGCATAAAAACAGTATATTTGTTCGTTTTATAATGAAATATTTGATGAGTAGATATTTTACCTAAATATAAGATTATATGACTAAAGAACCATGTTCGTGTATTCAAATTTAGACCTAAATGTAAGCATTATTTACCAAGTATAAAATAATACAGATTGTGTACATAACTGCACATACTAAGTCTTCAAAATATGTTTATTTCTTGTTTTGCACAAAGCGCCGACAAAGTATCAAATTATCTAATGAAACCGTCGATTGCATGAACTCGTATTTCAACACGTTACAACGTGTTCATGTATATTAAAGCGTGCAAATTCATCATCATAATCATAAATTTAAATAAATATAAAATGTCAAATTGAAATAATTAACATAATAGGCATATCACAATACAATTAATAACTAAATATCACTAATTTGAATATTGCTGGTATTCGAGATACGACTCTCTATTCCCTATTAAACACATTACTATAACCTACAAGTGAACATAATGAAGAAATATTAACAGTTTCTCACGGCATATCTATTAAAAACCTTGAATGTTAAACCTAAACTATCAGTTATTATTTACTCTTTGCTGAGCTCTATATACCTACATATTTATTCAAACTTATACATTATTGAAATTGTAATAGGGAAAATTTCAAGTTTCGTTAAACAATAAAATACTATCACAAAACATAACGCACCTATTTAGACAGTCGGGTAATAAATATTTCTTAACTTGTATCGTGGTACAGGGTCGCATTGGTAAACACGCTGACACAAAATAAATAAAACAATGCTCGAATACTTCGAATTGAAATGTGATCCGTTATAGCGTGAGTAACGATACAGAGGCGTCATGTGTAGGTACTAATTGTTATTGTTACGTTGAAAATATTTTTAAACTATTGTTCCTATATGGAAAATAATGAACTAATTCAGTACGAGTTTTATTCACAAATCATGTTTATCGAGGTAATTTTCCTAGTTAGGTAAATTAGTATTATATTTTGCTAAAGGTTTTCAGACATTAAAATTATAGCTTAATCAAATGTCAATGTAATTAGAGTTAATTGGAAATCGTACTTTAAAAGTGTAGAAACATTTCTGAGGTTTACCCTACAAAGGTTGAAACAGTAACCAGTCTGTTTATTTTGTTCTTTGATCTGTTTAATTAAATATCAACACACGCTTGACTCTATCGTATCCCATGCTTTGTCTCTTGTTTATTGCTTGCCAAGCTTGAAGTAAAAGAAGGACGGAAGCTTCGACTATTTACGATTAACGAACACGGTTTCGAGTGTTAATTCACCCGTACTGTATTTCACCGTGTATTCACATATACCTATGAAACTTATGACTAAAATAAAATGTATCTTTATTTTTCAATAAGTAAGACTGATTTTGCATTAACCAAATTTTATGATTTGACTATTTAGCATCATGCAACGAAGTTTACGTAGTTTTATAAATGAATAATATACTTTAAACTTTAATATGATTAGACTAAGATTTAAACTGATATGTTCTCTAACAAAACTGAATTCAATCGTCACATTTACATCATAGGACGTCATAGGTATTGACCAATAGGGTGCTTGGGTCTGCATCGCGCTTTTAAAGTTTTTTGAATCGTTTGTATAAATACAAATAACATTGATATAGCTCTCGGAGAATCCGTGGCTATTACAACCGCTAGTTCACGGTGACTCTTACCATCTCAATGTTGTGAGGTCTGGCCAACCTTGCGATATTGGTTTGGTAACGCGGTGGCGTGTGCATATCATGCTTGGTTTTAATAACCCTACCTTGGGCAGGGCATGTATGCACGACACACTTCAACGCGGTGGCGGTTAAACACAAACACGCGGTAGCGTTAGCGTATACAGTATCCTGCTTGGTTTTAATAACCCTACCTTGGGCAGGGCAGGTACTGTACTATACAACGGTTTATCCATGCTATAGCGGTTGATAGTATGGGTAACCGATCCACGTTCACATCAAAGTTTCTGGCCAATTCTGCGATGTGATATTGTGACAAACACCGTAATAAACCTAGCCCGGCAAATCTCTACCCGTTGCAAATCTGGGCAATGATGGTGCGTTACGAGATCCTGTTCGAATCAGAACAAGATCTGGTGGGTACAATGCTAGCTAGTACCCGTTGTGTTAAGCCTTTTGCACTTTAAAAAAAATTTTTTTTTAATAATCAACTTAAGCGAAACCTAAACGATGACTTTAACGAGTTGTAATGCAATTTGGATTTTATTCCACTGCTGCGGGATAATTATTCAAAATCAACTTTGGATTCTACCCCACATCGGATCATCAACAACACAAAAACTGTAGACGATTATGGATATGTATTAGGAACCATCCTAAATATGCAATTGGATTCTACTCCATGGTTGTAGCTAGGATAATGGCATTCTACGAGTACTTCACTTCGGAATCTGCCCCACTGTTGTAGCTAGGATATTGGGACGATTTGGACCCTTTGGAACGAGTGTAGCGAAGCGAAGCGTAGCGAAACGAGTTCCAAAATGGGGGCCAAAAGTCCCAATATCCTACTACTTACATTTACTCAGATAGATAATATTTTATACTCATTGACACTTCTATAGTCGCTAATGGGTCTACATGACCCAGTCGCCTATTTTTTAAACACTAACAGTTTTGCATTGCAGTCACGGCACGATCCCGTGGCTACCGGACTAAGAGCCAGTTGCACCAACCACAGTTAACGGACTGATCAACATCACGCAGCAGAGATGTATGAAATATCCCATACAATAAAATTTAGCGAACGCTTAAACGGTGACAACGGTTTGGTGCAACCGACCCTTAATCAGCTTTGTTTAACCTACGGAAGAATCGTACCAAGCGGCATCGCCTAAGGCAAAAGTGCATACTCACTGCAGTTACTATCCCCAGTATGAAAATCCTATGCGCCGGACTAATAGAACCAGTGGTAACCATTATCGTATATGAAATTTGATACAAAATGGGATGACTCGAGCCGTTAGCGATTATTATGACATGATTTATATTCTTGGATAAAAACGCAGCATGGCTCTTGGTCTACTTACTGAGTAATATTGCACGTTCGAGGCTGACAATTTGATTTGATTATTATATTTTCATCGAGTTGTTGCAAAGCCTGTCGTTTTCTTTGATCTCTGTAAAAACAATAAATGATTATTTTATTTATAAATTTGTTAATCTCAACAAACTCAACAACAACAAATTTGTAAAACAATTTCTCCATGAGAACTCAATACGAAGTAATAATAATTCTATTTATTCTTAAATAATAATCTAATACCTTAAACGAGCAATTCTTGTTTATTTATATGTTATATATATGTATATAATACATATAATAAAATTTGCTATATGGGGTTTGTGGGGGCGATAAATCGATCTAGCTAGGTCTTATCTCTGGGAACACCCGCATTTTCGAGTTTTTATATGTTTTCCGAGCAAAGCTCGGTGTCCCGATATTGCTAATTAAGTAACAACATTTAAAATTACAATACAATACTCTTTATTGCACACCTCACATAGGTGCTTGTAGTACTCGTAGTAGTTACGTAGAAAATAGGCTGATCTTCTTTCTAGAGTTTATTATATTATTTTACTACTATATTTTATTGTATTGAAATAACAAAATGTACAAACCAGATATAAAAAAGAATGAAAGTGATTACATACACTACGATTCTTAGTTCATTCATCCTTTGTTGTTGACAACGTTTTAATTTCTGCACTTTCGGCATCTTTAAAACAAATTATTGCGTCCTTTCGCTCACGTAAAATTCACCCACTCACTTTACACTTAAATAAATAGTGTCCTATCACTCAAAATCGTACGAACAATCCTAGCGGAGAATAATTGCGCGCGCGTCGCGTCAAGTGGCACAGGTTCCTCGTCCGACGGCCGTGAGGCGACTGCCCCGCGTCGCCCGCGCAGAGACCCGGGCGCCGTGGTTATGCACGAAGTTGAATAGTTTCGATTTCTCGAAAACTATTTATTCAATTGAAAAATCGTTGGACAAAATTGAAGTGTACATCATTTTTCACTATTGGTCAAAGTTTCATGTCTAAATGTTGCATAATAAGGGATTAGATAGGGATTTTAGCTCGAGAAAAGGGTTTACGAAAAAAATCATTCTTATGATATAGTATCTTTTTTGAAATATCAGTTTAGACGTAATTAAAGATCAATAACCAAGCTAAGATATTGTGTATAGAACTTTATTGTTTATACAATACTCAAGTATCCTATAGCGATGTAAAAACAGCAATTTCGGCCGGGTAGCTCCTTAATGAAGCGCTTCATTAGCGACAAGGCTGAGAAGTGGATAGAAGCCATGAATGAGGAACATGAATCATTACTAAAAAAACCGGGCAAGTGCGAGTCCGACTCGCGCACGAAGGGTTTCGTACCATAATGCAAAAACGGCAAAAAAAAACGGTCACCCATCCAAGTACTGACCCCGCCCGACGTTGCTTAACTTCGGTCAAAAATCACGTTTGTTGTATGGGAGCCCCATTCAAATCTTTATTTTATTCTGTTTTTAGTATTTGTTGTTATAGCGGCAACAGAAATACATCATCTGTGAAAATTTCAGCTGTCTAGCTATCACAGTTCGTGAGATACAGCCTGGTGACAGACAGACGGACGGACGGACGGACGGACGGACAGCGGAGTCTTAGTAATGGGGTCCCGTTTTACCCTTTGGGTACGGAACCCTAAAAACAATACATGGACTTTAGTTGACTTACCCGAGAATAAAAAAGTAATACCGTGCAAGTGGGTATTCAAAACAAAGACAGATGAAAAAGGAAATGTGACGCGATACAAGGCAAGATTAGTCATAAAAGGCTATAAGCAAGCAAGAGGTATAGACTACAATGAAATATATGCCCCTGTTGTTCGGAACACTTCAATAAGATATTTGATTGGTTTGGCAGCAAAATACAAATTACAAATCCATCAAACAGATGTTACAGATGCAATATTAACAGCGTTTCTACAAGGAGACATAGATAAGGAAATTTATATGTCACAACCGCCATACTTTGAAAATGGACAAAAAGTATGTAAATTAAACAAATCCATTTATGGTCTCAAACAAGCAAGCAGGCAGTGGAATCTTAAATTAAATGCTGCTTTACTTGAGATAGGTATGAAAAGATCAAAATTGGATCCCTGCATATATTTTAGAATATTAAATGAAAGTGACATATTATTTGTAACTGTTTATGTTGATGACCTACTGTATTTTCTTAACAACTACAACACAGCCCTAGAAGTTAAAAATAAACTTAAAGAAAAGTTCTTTATGAAAGATTTGGGCAAAGCAAAACATTGTATAGGTTACAGGATCACACAGGAAGACAACGGTGACATTTCCATTGACCAGTCGGCTTACATACAAAAAATATTAACCCGCTTTGGAATGATGGACTGCAAGCCGGTGTCGACACCATGTGAAACAAATGTTACATTAAAAAAGGTTAAAAATTAAAAAGATATTATAAGAAATAAGCCATACCAGGAAGCAGTGGGCTGCTTATTGTACGTTTCACAAGGCACACGGCCTGATATAGCATATATAGTAAATACACTGAGCAGATTTAATAACCAACCTACAGAAGAGCATTGGATGGCTATTAAGAGAGTGCTAAGATATCTAAAGGGCACAATATACACAAAGCTTACATACAAAAGTGATCAACACACCAATATTGTTGGATATAGCGATGCTGATTGGGCCGGTGACTCTGAAGATAGACGGTCGTGCACCGGCTATATTTTTATTTTCCAAGGAGCCGCTTTGAGTTGGAACTCACGAAAACAACAGACCATTGCCCTTTCGACATTGGAATCCGAATACATGTCATTAGCATCCGCTACACAAGAATGTATTTGGCTAAAACAATTACAAGAAGAGTTTTGGCCTAATCTTTCACCCAAGTAGCATTGCAAGCTGTATATAAGCTGTATTAAAGTTTATTTGTATACTATAAGCTGTACAGTTAGGCTGTATAAAGGCTGTATAAGCGCTTATACAGCCCTTATAAGTAAAAAAGGGCCCAAATTATACAGCCTTTGGCGTTATTAGAGCTGTAGAGTAGCTGTATAAGCAATACATAAGCTGCATAATAGCTGCATTACAGCTATATTTCGGTGTAACAGGAAACCTTAACACTACAGATAATCTCTTATAAGTGCGATATAAGAATATAAGTTTTAAATGAGTTATAAGAAAGAATTACAAGAGAATAATAATCATTTAAGAAACTAAAATGTCTTAATCTTGTCCATTCGTAATATAGTAATGGCGACAATAAAGTGTTATAGTGGATGGTAAAAGTAAAAGTAAATATTATACAGGACTTGAATGGAATATTACATTATTGGTAAGTGCGGATTATTATTTATTGTGAACCTGTGTATCTTTTCTGGCAAAATATTTACGCGCCTGCAAAATAACAAAGAGAAACCATAAGGAAAATATCAAAAATCGGTAAAGTTACTGTTTGTTTTTAAGGTTAGAGTATCAAAAATATTTATAAATATTAATTCTAAGGCTAAACAATTTATTTTAGCTGGTAATCATAACACGGCGTTAGTCTGCTAAATATTTGCAAGTATTTCTTTAATTATATTTACAAATACGTTTTTTTTTTATTGTAAAATGGCGACAATTTTTAAACAGCCTACAGGATAGTTGGAGAGCATTATAATCTTAGTAGCTGTGCTGTGTAATAAATGGAGTGTCTTTTACAGCTTTTGTAATTAAAACAGCTTTATAATAGAATATTTGTATTCGTTTGGCTGTATTTCGGTTCTCCGTACATAAGTTATAATTCTCTTTAGAGATCCGTATAACAAATAAAAAACCTGTACTGTAACTGTCATATATTCCTTTAGTTTTATAATACACTTATTTTCAGAAATCATTACACTACTATACTTATACGAGTGTAAAATTACGCCAAAAGATTCTGCAAAGCGACTCTATCAGTAATACAGAAAAAAGCTGTACTATAGCTGCCATTTATTCATTTGGTTGTATAATACCCTTACAGACAGAAGTTATACAACTACTATTCTTATAGGAGAGTGAGATTACGCCATAAGAAATAGCTTTAAAACGGGGTTGACAGATACATTTGTACAGCTACAAGTGCCAAGTGATACTACAATACAGCCTGTATACAGCTTTTACGATAAAATTAGCTTGTAGTGTTTCACAACACTTAATGTTTTAAAACGGAGTTGACAGATACTTTTGTACAGCTAAAAGTGCCAAGTGTTACTACAATACAGCCTGTATACAGCTTTTACGATAGAATTAGCTTGTAGTCTCTCACAACACTTTTAGTTTTATAGTAGATTTTTTATATTCTGATAAAGCACCCCATGCTTCCGCAGAATCCTTTATAATGATTTTATACAGCTTGAGCTTATTTTCTTAACAACTACAACACAGCCCTAGAAGTTAAAAATAAACTTAAAGAAAAGTTCTTTATGAAAGATTTGGGCAAAGCAAAACATTGTATAGGTTACAGGATCACACAGGAAGACAACGGTGACATTTCCATTGACCAGTCGGCTTACATACAAAAAATATTAACCCGCTTTGGAATGATGGACTGCAAGCCGGTGTCGACACCATGTGAAACAAATGTTACATTAAAAAAGGTTAAAAATTAAAAAGATATTATAAGAAATAAGCCATACCAGGAAGCAGTGGGCTGCTTATTGTACGTTTCACAAGGCACACGGCCTGATATAGCATATATAGTAAATACACTGAGCAGATTTAATAACCAACCTACAGAAGAGCATTGGATGGCTATTAAGAGAGTGCTAAGATATCTAAAGGGCACAATATACACAAAGCTTACATACAAAAGTGATCAACACACCAATATTGTTGGATATAGCGATGCTGATTGGGCCGGTGACTCTGAAGATAGACGGTCGTGCACCGGCTATATTTTTATTTTCCAAGGAGCCGCTTTGAGTTGGAACTCACGAAAACAACAGACCATTGCCCTTTCGACATTGGAATCCGAATACATGTCATTAGCATCCGCTACACAAGAATGTATTTGGCTAAAACAATTACAAGAAGAGTTTTGGCCTAATCTTTCACCCAAGTAGCATTGCAAGCTGTATATAAGCTGTATTAAAGTTTATTTGTATACTATAAGCTGTACAGTTAGGCTGTATAAAGGCTGTATAAGCGCTTATACAGCCCTTATAAGTAAAAAAGGGCCCAAATTATACAGCCTTTGGCGTTATTAGAGCTGTAGAGTAGCTGTATAAGCAATACATAAGCTGCATAATAGCTGCATTACAGCTATATTTCGGTGTAACAGGAAACCTTAACACTACAGATAATCTCTTATAAGTGCGATATAAGAATATAAGTTTTAAATGAGTTATAAGAAAGAATTACAAGAGAATAATAATCATTTAAGAAACTAAAATGTCTTAATCTTGTCCATTCGTAATATAGTAATGGCGACAATAAAGTGTTATAGTGGATGGTAAAAGTAAAAGTAAATATTATACAGGACTTGAATGGAATATTACATTATTGGTAAGTGCGGATTATTATTTATTGTGAACCTGTGTATCTTTTCTGGCAAAATATTTACGCGCCTGCAAAATAACAAAGAGAAACCATAAGGAAAATATCAAAAATCGGTAAAGTTACTGTTTGTTTTTAAGGTTAGAGTATCAAAAATATTTATAAATATTAATTCTAAGGCTAAACAATTTATTTTAGCTGGTAATCATAACACGGCGTTAGTCTGCTAAATATTTGCAAGTATTTCTTTAATTATATTTACAAATACGTTTTTTTTTTATTGTAAAATGGCGACAATTTTTAAACAGCCTACAGGATAGTTGGAGAGCATTATAATCTTAGTAGCTGTGCTGTGTAATAAATGGAGTGTCTTTTACAGCTTTTGTAATTAAAACAGCTTTATAATAGAATATTTGTATTCGTTTGGCTGTATTTCGGTTCTCCGTACATAAGTTATAATTCTCTTTAGAGATCCGTATAACAAATAAAAAACCTGTACTGTAACTGTCATATATTCCTTTAGTTTTATAATACACTTATTTTCAGAAATCATTACACTACTATACTTATACGAGTGTAAAATTACGCCAAAAGATTCTGCAAAGCGACTCTATCAGTAATACAGAAAAAAGCTGTACTATAGCTGCCATTTATTCATTTGGTTGTATAATACCCTTACAGACAGAAGTTATACAACTACTATTCTTATAGGAGAGTGAGATTACGCCATAAGAAATAGCTTTAAAACGGGGTTGACAGATACATTTGTACAGCTACAAGTGCCAAGTGATACTACAATACAGCCTGTATACAGCTTTTACGATAAAATTAGCTTGTAGTGTTTCACAACACTTAATGTTTTAAAACGGAGTTGACAGATACTTTTGTACAGCTAAAAGTGCCAAGTGTTACTACAATACAGCCTGTATACAGCTTTTACGATAGAATTAGCTTGTAGTCTCTCACAACACTTTTAGTTTTATAGTAGATTTTTTATATTCTGATAAAGCACCCCATGCTTCCGCAGAATCCTTTATAATGATTTTATACAGCTTGAGCTGTATAATGTCTGTAAAGTACCTTTTATACAGCTTAAATCTTTTCTGACACTCTTATACGTCCCTTAAATCACTCTAAGTTCTTAATTGGCTGCTATATTGATGTTGCCGACACTTCCATGCTACTTGGGCAGGTATTCCTACGGTTTTATACTGTGATAACCAAAGTGCCATTAGTCTTTCAGGTAACGACATGTATCACCCGAGGAGCAAACATATTGATGTCCGCTACCATTTTCTTCGAGAGTGGATATCCACCGGACAAATATCCGTGCAGTACTTACCAACGCAGGAGATGATTGCTGATCTCCTAACTAAAGGACTACAAGGACCTAAACACAAAATGTTCACTGATTTAATGGGTTTGTGTTCAGGAGAGGATGATAAAAGTAAACACAAACCACTCAAGCGCCTGCACGAAAACTAGGAGCAAACTGCACCTAGCACACATTGCTCTACTCATAGACGTATATGTCACCTTCCTACTTTATACTCTGTTCGATTGCGCCTAAGTGTCAATTGTTTTCTATAATTACTTATTAATTAAAGTCGCATAGTAAAAGCCATTTCTTTAATTTCTATTAAGGAACAGAATATAAAGAAAACTATCTCCAAAGTACCACTATAACTGAGCAGGATAGAATTGGAGAAATAAATATAAGTGCTGTGTATTGCCCTCCAAGATTTTTTATTAAGGAAAAAAACGTTTAAAAACTATTTTATCACTCTAGGGCCTAGAGTCTAGGCAAAAGGTTCATCAGCGGAGGCGACTGGAACAGTAAGCATACACATTGGGGCTCCCGTCTGGTAACATACCGGGGTCGTGAATTGAAAAAAACTGATCACCTTATCAACCGAAGAACCTACATATTGGCCTACTGATACAAATAAAGCTCCTGACCTACTGGACTTCTTCATCATCAAATGCTTATCTGATACTTACTTTGATATTGGGAGTTGTTTTGATAGTTCCTCCGATCACTCACCCGTCATATGGACATTTAGTGCAAATGTAATACAAAGAGAACACCCATTAACATTATGTAATCATCGAACAAACTGGACTGCTTTCACAGAACACCTAGAAAACCATATAAACTTGAGGGTCAAGCTAAAGACTGAGGAAGATATTGATGAGGCAACCTTCTATATAACAAACAAGATATAGGAAGCTGCCTGGCTCTCAACTCCATGCATTAATACTAGAAAATCCACAAAAAGTATATCCCTGGAAATAGTGGAAATAAGAAACAAGGTTAAAGAGAAAAGACAACTAAGAAGAAGATAGCAAAACAAGCAGATATAACTGCATTTAACAGAGCTGCCAGAGAACTAAAAGCAATGATAAAAGATTATGAAAACCAAACATTTCACCATAAATTAAGTTCTTTGTCATCCACAAAAAATTACAATTATTCCTTATGGAAAATAACTAAGCAGTTCAAACGACCAAAACAAACGGTGCCCCCTCTAAGATCACATAATGGAACCTCGGCTAAGAAGCCCGAAGAAAAAGCAGAATTGCTTGCACAGCATCTTAGCCAAGTCTTTATGCCAAATACATCAACAATACTTATCACTATATTGAATCCAGTTACACCCAGAGAACTCTACAGGGTGATAAGCAATCTGGGCAAAGGGAAGGCACCAGGGTTTGACCTGATAACGGCTGAGATTCTTAGGCACCTTACAAGAAAACCAGTGGTATTCGCCATCTTGGATTTACGCAGTCGGATCGATAGCGTCGCTGAAATTTGATTATGCATTTTATGAAGAATTCCATCGGAGCTCAGTGTTCTGTGTAAGTTATTAGTATTCAGAAGTCAGTGTCAGTGAAATTGGTGTAATAAACATTCAAAGATAAATGTTGTGCTCGGTGTGGTTAAAATAAAAGCATTTCAAAGCCTTGCTTGTGGCGGCGCTCAGAGACGCTTTATTAATTGTAAGGTTTACGAAAAAGGACACTAAATAATACTAACATATTCTATTCCTGTAAATAACATAGTTTAAGTGTATATGACTAATATCTAACTGTAATTATTTGTGAAAATTTAGTGATCGGTTGAACATTTGCACTGTGTGCCGCTTGCCGCCATTTTGGTTATGTTTGAGTTTGTTCGCTTGCGTGTGTCGTTATTGCTGATATTGTGGGAAAGAAGCCATAAATTCTCAGTAAAGTAAAGGTGGTACATACTGCATGAACTCGGGTGAGCTGGTTCCATTTCATATTTTCCAACATACATATTTTGTGGTGAAATGAAAGTAGCCTAAGTGAACTTTTGTGCCCCATTGACACTTATTAAACTTTTGTTTCACATTGTGGTGAACTCGTGATACATAGTTGACTTTGACGGTATCATCTGAACTATTGTAGATATATGACAATCGCCACAGTTTATATAATTTCGTTTGTGTTTACGAACTGTCTGATTTTATTTAATATTAAAAATAAAAATAAATAAATAAATATTATAGGGACATCCTTACACAAATTGACTAAGTCCCACGGTAAGCTCAAAAAGGCTTGTGTTGTGGGTACTCAGACAACGATATATATGTCGCAGAGATGGTCCTAATGGCGGTGGGCGCATGGGCGTAGTACCTCGATGTATTGACTTCACAGCTTAATTAGTATGCTACCAGTGCATGAAATAAACTTTCGGACTCGTTAACCATACTAGTGCCTACCATATTTTAGGACTAAACGATAAAAACAACTAATCACTATTTGGATGTAAACGGATTTTAAAATAGAAAGATCACATAAAACGTTCAAATCTTTATTCAAGTAGGTAGGCATATAAAGTTACAATAACGTCAAATAAAGTTACACCGGCTCCAACCCTACACCTCTGACCCGAGAAGATTTAGCCTAATATGAGACCGGAGACAAACTTGGCGGGACACATCTTTTCAAAACAACACATCTTTTCTTTATTTCACAAAAGTAAGCTTAAAATGACACATAAAAAATCAAAATAAGACTTGAAATAAAACACTTAGCTAAATGGTTAGAGAACGATGGATTCTACAAGATTTCAGAATAATCCTTCAGGTATAAGCCTTCGTAGCCTAAGCAAATTAGAAAAATCTGCGGAAATAATTCGTGTAGTTTTGAAAATTGGTCCAGGTATACCTTGTGGTGTCCAGATAAACATACATTTTACTGAATTAACAGACTTTTTTTTATTATGGACCTAAAAAAGACCAAGAAAAGGCTGCAGCGGTTTTGATAGCCCACGCAGTGCAAGTGTTATTTATACGTCATAATTTCATAACATTAACTTTATCGCTTACGGTTAACGCCCCCCTCCCCCCCCCATCAATATATGAGCGTCAGGGAAAATTCGCAAATCAGGAATTTTAACAGGAAATCCCAAATTTAGATCTGGTAACCCATGGTTCAAACGTTAGGGGAACTGAAGGGGAAAACACAACTTTTTTTCTTTCAGATCGATTATTTACGAAAATATTAAGTTGATCAAAAAATTGTTCTTGAAGACCCTTATTTGTTTTAAAAGACCTATCCAACGACACCCCACACTATATAGGGTGGAAGCGAAAAAAAATTTCATCCCCACCCAATATTTTTTCTACTTTCTATTATTAAAATTGGCACGAATATATAAATCAGTGACGCTGACAAAGTAGTAAAATATAAACTAGAAAAAATATTTTTTTATGGTGGCTGCCCTACATTAAAGTGGGGATGAATTTTTTTTTCGTTTAACCCTATAGTGGGGTGTCGTTGGATAGGTCTTTTAAAACGAATGAGGGTCTTAAAGGACCATTTTTTGATCACCTTAATAGTTTTAAGATTTAAATTAAAAAAGTTGTGTTTTCCACTTTAGTTCCCCTAACATTTGAACCATGAGTCCAAAAAAAATTAAAAAAAATCGTTACAGTAAAACTTACCAAAGACTTTCAAGGAAAAATATAGTGAACCTAATCGGTCTATCAGTTTTTGAGTTTTTGCAAATAGTTTATTTTGACGGACGGGTAACTACGGAACCCTACACTGAGCATGGCCCGACATGCTCTTGGCCGTTTTTTTATATTATATAGCTTGCTTATTGTAAACTAAAAATTTTATTTATGATTAACAATTACGAAAAAACGACGTTTTCTTAAAACGTCTATTTTTAACCGACTTCAATTTCATAGAAGGAGGAGGTTCTGTATTCGGTTGTGGCAATTTTTTTTTTTCTATGTACGTTCACCGATTACTCCGACATCCGTAGTCCGATTTGAGTAATTCTTTTTTGTTTGAAAGGAGCTACCTCCGAGTTGGTCCCATTTTAATTTGGTTCTGATCTGATGATGGGATCCATGAGGAATTGAGGGAACTCCTCAATTTTTAAAGGCACATGCATGGTGTTTTGGGCGTTTTCTTAAGCAACTCGAGCATTTTCTCCCGAAAACCATCAATTTGATGAAGTAGACCTGATGATGATGATTATTTTGATGATAATGATGATGATTTCTTTAAATGTAAGTATGTTCAGCGATTACTCCGGCACCTGTGATCCGATTTGAGTAATTCTTTTTTTGTTTGGAAGAAGTTACCTCCAAGGTGTTTCCGTATTATTTTTGGTTCTGGTCTGATGATGGAATCCATGAGGAATTGAGGGAACTCCTCAATTTTTAAAGGCACGTGTTAAGTGATTTCGGGGTTTTCTAAAGTAACTCGAGCATTTGCTTCCGAAAACCACCAATTTGATGTACCGCAACTGTAGCCTTACCACGAGTTTGACATTGACATATTCGCTAACGTCTTATGCATCTAAATGTAACTTTTTACGCATCTCGCTCACACTAAGGTTAGTACGAGCGAGATGCATAGGAAGTAAGTTACACACATAGCGAAAAAAAGCAAACCGACTTCAAAAAGGATGAAATAAAATATTATCCTTTTTGAAGACTATGCGTTACCAACTGATATGTTTGAAGTCGGTGCCAAGCCAAGTAGTAACAATACCAGTCAAAAATAATCCACTTTATGGCTATAAATCGCATTAGAACTGTACTAATAACTATTACAAATGTGTAAGTAATTCTGTCTGCCTCTTTGTCGCCTTTTCATGGCTAAACAACTGAACCGCTTTTGGTGAAATTTGGCAAGAAGGTAAATTTCTTGAATTGTTTTATATTTTGAAATGTAGTCCTCTGGATAAGGGACGGGAAATTACTCAGTCCCAAACTAACACTTGCGTGCTATAGACTGTTCGAGCATTAGTAAGAAATGCTCTTTAAAAAATACGACGAAAAAAAAATGCAGTGGATTTCCACGAATGTGCCGACAAACATGGTACAGACTGCGCCAAGAAGGGTTGATCGTGTGTTCTGAGGTGTGTTCTTAGATACAATCGACGTCAAAGATATGTTTACACTTTTGCACCTTACTCCTTTGTAATAAGGCGAAAAGTGTAAACATATTTTTAACGTCGACTGTACCTACAGAAAGTACGTTCATTGTCGTCGTGTAAGGCAATCCAACGTAGGTACATCCTTATCGAATGGCACCAAAATCATGGTATGCTTCAAAATTTGGCTTGGCACCGACTTCAAACATATCAGTTGGTAACGCATAGACTTCAAAAAGGATAATATTTTATTTCATCCTTTTTGAAGTCGGTTTGCTTTTTTTTGTAAAAAGTTTTTTATCTCTTATTTAACTTTAACAGCCTGGACACCACAAGGTATATCTGTACCAATTTTCAAAACTACACGAATTATTTCCGCAGATTGCCCAAATTCGGCTTAATTTGACGTGGCTATAGTAGTATTTGTTGAAACTTAATTCTTCATTGTATAGAACTGATCCTAATAATAATTGTAATGTACTATGCTATAACAATAATAATTAGACATAATTGTGTTTCTTTGCATAAACGTAATCTCTGACGATCATTATAGTAATACGTTTTAGGTTTGATTTAAGGCAAATTTATAATGTATTTTATAATGAAATAAATATATCTTATCTTATCTTATCTTAATAAAATAGGGGTCAAATCAAATTGCTTTTTTTTCCGAGTTGTTCGAAATTTGAATGCATTACCAAATCGATTTTGATATAGTAATGAAGCTATTACAACATTTTCACAGATAAGAAATTTGCTGTAAACAAACAGTTAATCGTAATGTGGGCCAGTATTTACGGATTTTGAAGGCATCATAGAGGGTTTATGATATGTGTGTAGATAAATTAGATAAATTAGATAATTGAAGTCGTAGTGTGCGGGTGCGGATTCGCGTTGAATGTTCATCAACTTAATATTTCCGGAAATAATCGATCTGAAAGAAAAAAAGTTGTGTTTACCACTTTAGTTCCCCTAACTTTTGAACCATGGGTCCAAAAAATATGAAAAGAATCATAAAAACATAGCTTACTAAAGACTTTCAAGGAAAAATACAGCGAACCTAATCGGTATAGCTGTTTTTGAGTTTTTGCAAATAGTCTATTTTGACAGACGGGTAACTATGGAACACTACACTGAGCATGGCCCGCCATGCTCTTGACCGGTTTTTTATATTTTATCAGCAGGTCGCTTAGCTTGCTTACTCTAAACTATTTTTTTTATTTCTGATGAACAATTACGAAAAAACGACGTTTTCTTATATCGTCTATTTTTTATCCCTTATTTAACTTTAACAGCCTGTACCTCCTAAAGTATTGATCACAGAGTAAAAATAAACATAACCAAATTTGTAGGAAATTTAATGATAAAACTTTTGTCCGAAGTAATTATAATGCTATTCGTACAGGTATTCGAGATATGAGCAAAAATATGAAAAAGGGTACCTTCAAACCCCCCTCCCCCCTACACCCTCAGCACCCCCCCTACCCTCGAGGACTTTTAGTATGTTTATCTGTGGACACCACAAGGTATATATGTATCAATTTTCAAAACTACACGAATTATTTCCGCAGATTGCCCAAATTCGGCTTAATTTGACGTGGCTATCAGGAACGTGGCGAATTAGGCACGAGGATGGCTAACGTCCGATCTCTAGCAAGGTGCGATCAAGAATCCCCGCGGCGGAGCCTCACTGCTCCCGCCTCAAAGTCAAGTTGGCTAACCTGCTTGACCAGTCTACCAACATAACGACAAAACTGCCACCTCATACCGAACTTCACCCAAGTTAAACCACTTGACGTTCCAAAGCCTTTTACCAGTCATCTTAGTTCAACAATACGCCGATAGACGGGGATACGTGTACTCTCTACGTAACCTTATGAATTTCGTTACAAATCAGTAATACGTAGGCAAAAATTGCTAATCGATTTTATACAGGCGTCAAAAACTAAGAACTGTAACGCTGCAACATGTCATTCTGGAGTCACGATGAGACATATATAATATACAAATACTTAAATACAAAGAAAACATCCATGACTCAGGTACAAATATCTGTGCTCATCACACAAATAAATGCCCTTACCGGGATTCGAACCCAGGACCATCGGGTTCGCGGGCAGGGTCACTACCCGCTAGGCCAGACCGGCCGTCAAAAATAATAACAATATAAAATAACAATATTAATTAGATTAGAAAGATGATTGTATAGAAGCATTAGAGAAAATTGTATGAGAGCTTCTTAGAAAGAAACCAGATAGTAATGAGTCTAATATGAGTGTGCGCACTGAACGGATTAGCTCTACCCCGGTGCAAGAGAATAATTCAGCAAATTTTAGTGCCTCCAGCAGTGGGGGGCGTTATGTGGGAAGAAATGATTTTGTGCCCGAATTTGACCCGCAAACTTCTCCAGTGCACGGTGGGCTGCACTTAGGCCATAATTTAAAAAAAAACGCATGTGGTATTTTTAAATTTACAATGGCTGTTTATTGTTTGCCAATAAACGTACTTTGATTTAATATAAATAAATCTTGTATAACTAATTACGTTAATTCTATAACGAGCCTCGAAAGTGAAAACAACTCCCGTTTTTACGCGCTCTCTTATCAGAGACTCATGAAGTGATCGGTCATTAGTGGTGAATTCCTGACTAAATAGTGACTTTAGTGATTATTATTAATATGGAGCTTAAAGAATCAGGTATGTTGTTTTGATTTACATAGATAGTTTAGCATTGCAATAATATATATGTATTAATAATAATAGGACCCGGGTATGCCCTTAAACTACGTCCAAGACCACCGGTGGACGGGCAGCAGCGTCCCTCAAATTCGGTGTACTCGACTGCGATCGCCAACCCGCCTGCCAAGCGTGGCGATTATGGCATTCACCCCCCATCATGATGAGCACAATAAAACCACGGCCCCGAGGTTCCGGCGACCCCCGGTGCTCTGGCTATGGTAGCGGTCAGGGCATTAGCGGGGTCAGGGGTGCTAAGAATCTCCGGCAAAGATCCGGCTACCCGCCCCGACGACGACTGGCCCTGGTAACACACAACATACGCACTATGAGGACTGACGAAAAGATCTGCGAGCTGGAAGAGGAACTGAGCAGGTTACACTGGGACATTGTAGGGTTATGCGAAGTCCGTAGAGAGGGGGAGGACACGACAACCCTGAAGTCTGGTAACTTGCTCTACCACCGGGAGGGCGACCAACAGTCCCAAGGTGGTGTCGGGTTTCTCGTTCACAAGTCCCTCGTAAACAACATAATAACCATCGACAGTGTGTCGAGCAGGGTGGTATACCTAATACTCAGAATATCCAAAAGATATTCGCTGAAGGTCATTCAGGTATACGCACCGACCTCGTCACACTCCGATGATGAAGTAGAAGCTATGTATGAGGACGTAAGTAGGGCCATACATACTTCTAAAACCTACTTTACTGTTGTTATGGGGGACTTCAACGCAAAGTTGGGCAAGAGAAGCGGGGATGAGTTGAGAGTGGGGCAATTTGGGTATGGGCAACGGAACCCTAGGGGTCAGAGGCTGGCCGACTTTCTGGAGAGAGAGGAACTCTTCATGATGAACTCTTTCTTCCAGATGCCGCCTCACAGGAAATGGACCTGGATGAGTCCTGACGGTTCCACGAGAAACGAGATAGACTTAATCATGACCGACAAGAAACGGATATTCAGTGATGTCTCTGTGATCAACAGGGTAAAGACCGGTAGTGATCACCGAATCGTAAGAGGCACACTGAATATCAATATTAAACTTGAAAGGTCCAGGCTGATGAAGTCTACGCTCCGACCTACTCGAGCCCATGTTCAAAACCCCGAAAGCTTTCAACTCGAGCTCTCTAACCGCTTTGCTTGCCTAGAGAACTTGGCTTCAGTGGACGAAATCAACGACGGGCTAGTGGAAACTGTCCACACAGTAGGGTCTAAGTTTTTTAGACCCCGCCGTAAAGATAGACCTCAGAAATTGACCGAGCAAACCTTAAACCTCATGGCTGAACGACGCTCGCTACAGTTGCAGTCTCCCGATGACGCGGAGTCATATAGGCAGCTCAATAGACGTATATCTAAGTCCTTGCGACATGATCTGCGTCTCTTTAATACTAACCATATTAAAGAGACTATTGAGCGAAACCAAGGCTCCAAAGTGTTCGCAAAGGACAAGTCTATTGGGCAAAGCCAGCTGACAAAGCTGAAACGGGAAGATGGCAGCATAGCGTCGAGCAAAGCGGAGGTTTTAGGTGAGATCGAGAGGTTCTATGGACAGTTATACACTTCGATCACAAAGCCCGTTGACAGCTTGGTAGGAGATCCAAGAGCCAAGCTGTCCCGACATTATACCGAAGATATCCCGGACATCAGTCTGTACGAGATTAGGATGGCCCTGAAGCAGCTTAAGAACAACAAGGCGCCGGGCAAAGACGGAATCACTTCAGAGCTTCTGAGAGCAGGTGGAACACCGGTACTTAAAGTCCTCCAGAAGCTCTTTAATTCCGTCTTGTCCGAGGGCATAACGCCTGAAACATGGAATAGAGGCGAGGTGGTGCTGTTCTTCAAAAAAGGTGTTAACAACCTATTGAAGAACTACAGACCCATCACGCTTCTGAGCCATGTCTATAAGCTGTTTTCAAGGGTCATCACGAACCGTCTCGAACACAGACTTGATGACTTCCAGCCTCCCGAACAAGCCGGTTTCCGAAAAGGCTATAGTACCATAGACCACATCCATACGCTGCGGCAAGTTATACAGAAGACCGAAGAGTATAACTTGCCATTATGCTTAGCGTTTGTGGACTATGAGAAAGCCTTCGATTCGGTGGAAACATGGGCGGTGCTTGAGTCTCTTCAGCGATGCCATATTGACTATCGGTACATGTCGGTCCGAGTACAGGAGCAGAGCACGAGGGCGATTCCATTGCGAAGAGGCGTAAGGCAGGGAGACGTTATCTCTCCGAAACTGTTTACTGCCGTAATGGAAGACGCCTTCAAGCTCCTGGAATGGGAAGGACTTGGCATCAACATCAACGGCGAATACATCACTCACCTTCGGTTTGCCGACGATATCGTAGTCATGGCAAAGTCGATGGAGGAACTCAGCATGATGCTCGATGACCTCAACCGAGTTTCACAACGGGTGGGCTTGAAAATGAACATGGACAAGACGAAACTTATGTCAAATGCCAATGTTGTGCCCATCCCAGTCTCTGTTGGGAACTCGGTACTCGAAGTTGTTGACTCGTACATCTACCTAGGACAAGTAGTCCAATTAGGTAGGTCCAACTTCGAGAAAGAGGTCAACCGCCGAATCCAACTCGGTTGGGCAGCGTTCGGGAAACTACGTAATGTCTTTTCGTCCGACATACCTCAGTGCCTCAAGACGAAAGTCTTTAATCAATGTGTGTTACCAGTGATGACTTACGGCTCCGAAACGTGGTCTTTCACTATCGGCCTCATCTCAAAACTCAAAGTCGCTCAACGAGCTATGGAGAGGGCTATGCTCGGAGTTTCTCTACGTGATCGAATCAGAAATGAGGAGATCCGTAGACGAACTAAAGTCACCGACATAGCCCACCGGATTAGCAAGCTGAAGTGGCAATGGGCAGGCCACATTGCACGCAGAGAAGATGGCCGATGGGGTCGAAAAGTGCTCGAGTGGAGACCACGGACTAGCAAGCGCAGTGTAGGACGTCCACCCACAAGATGGACAGACGATCTTGTTAACCGGCACGTATGGAGGTCCAAGGGGGAGGCCTATGTTCAGCAGTGGACGTCTTATGGCTGAAATGATGATGATGAATAATAATAGGTCTACGCCACTGTAAAAAGTCGTAAGAATCACGATTAAAATATTTTATTGACTTAAGCTTTTAGTTATGTTACTACACGATTTTATTTATCTTACGAAACTAGCATCATTTTGAAGCTCAATATTTCGAGATTAACGGCCATAGACTTGTTTTTGCAAATATTTGCAAATGTGGTATTTAGAAAACGCCTGCGTAGGCCAACACGTAGCAGTACTACGAAAATATTACGAATGGAAATTTACACTTTTTCTTTCTTTTTTCAGGTGATGTGTACGTCGGATCTTTTATAAAGGGATTTTTATTTAACTAAGTAGTTCAGATACAGAATGACGTTGTCAAGTGCTAGAACAATTAATAGGAATGTGATTTGGATAACATCATAAAGTACTTACATTTGTAGTAGACTTGTAATTTATTGGAAACCTTTGCGAAATCAGTGTATAGTTCTTAAGAAACATTCGGACTGGTTAAGTGAGAAGCAAAGTGTTAATTTGCCAAAAAAAAATAAGGTGACTGAAAAGACGTAAAATATTGAATTGGGACAACCGTCACCATCGGGCCATTCGGAACCCTCTACTTCAGCCGGATGGCCAAAAAAGGACTTTTCGGCTTGTAGTAAGCGGTCAAAACGCAGAAGGTTAGCAGCACTAGCATCCTTGGATGCACCAGCAGTCAACAACCTGACGAATATAGCTAATTTAGAGACTAATGAAATCAATCCTTACGACGATGTGCTAGTTTTCGTGCAGGCGCTTGAGTGGTTTGTGTTTACTTTCATCATCCTCTCCTGAACACAAACCCATTAAATCAGTGAACATTTTGTGTTTAGGTCCTTGTAGTCCTTTAGTTAGGAGATCAGCAATCATCTCCTGCGTTGGTAAGTACTGCACGGATATTTGTCCGGTGGATATCCACTCTCGAAGAAAATGGTAGCGGACATCAATATGTTTGCTCCTCGGGTGATACATGTCGTTACCTGAAATACTAAATGGCACTTTGGTTATCACAGTATAAAACCGTAGGAATACCTGAAAGATTAGGCCAAAACTCTTCTTGTAATTGTTTTAGCCAAATACATTCTTGTGTAGCGGATGCTAATGACATGTATTCGGATTCCAATGTCGAAAGGGCAATGGTCTGTTGTTTTCGTGAGTTCCAACTCAAAGCGGCTCCTTGGAAAATAAAAATATATCCGGTGCACGACCGTCTATCTTCAGAGTCACCGGCCCAATCAGCATCGCTATATCCAACAATATTGGTGTGTTGATCACTTTTGTATGTAAGCTTTGTGTATATTGTGCCCTTTAGATATCTTAGCACTCTCTTAATAGCCATCCAATGCTCTTCTGTAGGTTGGTTATTAAATCTGCTCAGTGTATTTACTATATATGCTATATCAGGCCGTGTGCCTTGTGAAACGTACAATAAGCAGCCCACTGCTTCCTGGTATGGCTTATTTCTTATAATATCTTTTTAATTTTTAACCTTTTTTAATGTAACATTTGTTTCACATGGTGTCGACACCGGCTTGCAGTCCATCATTCCAAAGCGGGTTAATATTTTTTGTATGTAAGCCGACTGGTCAATGGAAATGTCACCGTTGTCTTCCTGTGTGATCCTGTAACCTATACAATGTTTTGCTTTGCCCAACTCTTTCATAAAGAACTTTTCTTTAAGTTTATTTTTAACTTCTAGGGCTGTGTTGTAGTTGTTAAGAAAATACAGTAGGTCATCAACATAAACAGTTACAAATAATATGTCACTTTCATTTAATATTCTAAAATATATGCAGGGATCCAATTTTGATCTTTTCATACCTATCTCAAGTAAAGCAGCATTTAATTTAAGATTCCACTGCCTGCTTGCTTGTCTGAGACCATAAATGGATTTGTTTAATTTACATACTTTTTGTCCATTTTCAAAGTATGGCGGTTGTGACATATAAATTTCCTTATCTATGTCTCCTTGTAGAAACGCTGTTATTGCATCTGTTTGATGGATTTGTAATTTGTATTTTGCTGCCAAACCAATCAAATATCTTATTGAAGTGTTCCGAACAACAGGGGCATATATTTCATTGTAGTCTATACCTCTTGCTTGCTTATAGCCTTTTATGACTAATCTTGCCTTGTATCGCGTCACATTTCCTTTTTCATCATTCTTTGTTTTGAATACCCACTTGCACGGTATTACTTTTTTATTCTCGGGTAAGTCAACTAAAGTCCATGTATTGTTTTTAGGGTTCCGTACCCAAAGGGTAAAACGGGACCCCATTACTAAGACTCCGCTGTCCGTCCGTCCGTCCGTCCGTCCGTCTGTCTGTCACCAGGCTGTATCTCACGAACTGTGATAGCTAGACAGCTGAAATTTTCACAGATGATGTATTTCTGTTGCCGCTATAACAACAAATACTAAAAACAGAATAAAATAAAGATTTGAATGGGGCTCCCATACAACAAACGTGATTTTTGACCGAAGTTAAGCAACGTCGGGCGGGGTCAGTACTTGGATGGGTGACCGTTTTTTTTTGCCGTTTTTGCATTATGGTACGAAACCCTTCGTGCGCGAGTCGGACTCGCACTTGCCCGGTTTTTTTAGTAATGATTCATGTTCCTCATTCATGGCTTCTATCCACTTCTCAGCCTTGTCGCTATGAAGCGCTTCATTAAGGAGCTACCCGGCCGAAATTGCTGTTTTTACATCGCTATAGGATACTTGAGTATTGTATAAACAATAAAGTTCTATACACAATATCTTAGCTTGGTTATTGATCTTTAATTACGTCTAAACTGATATTTCAAAAAAGATACTATATCATAAGAATGATTTTTTTCGTAAACCCTTTTCTCGAGCTAAAATCCCTATCTAATCCCTTATTATGCAACATTTAGACATGAAACTTTGACCAATAGTGAAAAATGATGTACACTTCAATTTTGTCCAACGATTTTTCAATTGAATAAATAGTTTTCGAGAAATCGAAACTATTCAACTCATGGTCTAATAAAACATGGTCTTCTATTCCCAGAGTGACACGGGCCTACGTCACAATAACATTGCCACTTTATTTCAACATAACATGTTACATGGGTACATTATACCTATGGTTAATAAGTTAAAATATTTCTTTATAA
This sequence comes from Cydia splendana, assembly GCF_910591565.1. Taxonomy (NCBI): domain Eukaryota; kingdom Metazoa; phylum Arthropoda; class Insecta; order Lepidoptera; family Tortricidae; genus Cydia; species Cydia splendana. The sequence goes on from NW_026946911.1 coordinate 48,049, forward strand.
TTTTCATTTATATGTATTTTATCTTAAATTTTACAATAACACGTCATTTTTAATTATTCGTTAGCAATATCTTCCGATTCACGACAGAAATTTCAGACGTTCGGGGTAATTCTGTTTACACTACTGACAACACAGGATAGCGCTGTCACATTTGACAATTCGGATCAAGATAACTTCATGCCCTGACCGTCATCCTTGTCGAACGCGTGTTAATTGTTATTTCCTTCTCGCTCAGTGTCAGCAGTCGCAGTGTTTTCCAAACTTTTCACGCCGTAAGCTTGGTAATTAATGTGTAACTGTGAATTAGTTTTTCAAACGTTTGTCTTGTATAGTAAATAAAGTTTAATTTAATACATTAGATTTGTTTTATTTTACTATGTTTCTACATGAATAACTTAAAATTAATGCCGTTAAAATAATTTTCACCGTTGGTGTAAATTCTCCCACATTTTAAAGTTTGAGAACCTGTAAACAGCATGATGACGTAGGCCCGTGTCAGTTAGGTCATACGCGAATCTCGGAATAGAGTACCAGGCGGAGTATATTATTATACCATGATTCAACTTCGTGCATAACCACGGCGCCCGGGTCTCTGCGCGGGCGACGCGGGGCAGTCGCCTCACGGCCGTCGGACGAGGAACCTGTGCCACTTGACGCGACGCGCGCGCAATTATTCTCCGCTAGGATTGTTCGTACGATTTTGAGTGATAGGACACTATTTATTTAAGTGTAAAGTGAGTGGGTGAATTTTACGTGAGCGAAAGGACGCAATAATTTGTTTTAAAGATGCCGAAAGTGCAGAAATTAAAACGTTGTCAACAACAAAGGATGAATTAACTAAGAATCGTAGTGTAAGTAATCACTTTCATTCTTTTTTATATCTGGTTTGTACATTTTGTTATTTCAATACAATAAAATATAGTAGTAAAATAATATAATAAACTCTAGAAAGAAGATCAGCCTATTTTCTACGTAACTACTACGAGTACTACAAGCACCTATGTGAGGTGTGCAATAAAGAGTACTTATTGTATTGTAATTTTAAATTGTGTTACTTAATTAGCAATATCGGGACACCGAGCTTTGCTCGGAAAACATATAAAAACTCAAAAATGCGGGTGTTCCCAGAGATAAGACCTAGCTAGATCGATTTATCGCCCCCACAAACCCCATATAGCAAATTTTATTATATGTATTATATACATATATATAACATATAAATAAACAAGAATTGCTCGTTTAAGGTATTAGATTATTATTTAAGAATAAATAGAATTATTATTACTTCGTATTGAGTTCGCATGGAGAAATTGTTTTACAAATTTGTTGTTGTTGAGTTTGTTGAGATTAACAAATTTATAAATAAAATAATCATTTATTGTTTTTACAGAGATCAAAGAAAACGACAGGCTTTGCAACAACTCGATGAAAATATAATAATCAAATCAAATTGTCAGCCTCGAACGTGCAATATTACTCAGTAAGTAGACCAAGAGCCATGCTGCGTTTTTATCCAAGAATATAAATCATGTCATAATAATCGCTAACGGCTCGAGTCATCCCATTTTGTATCAAATTTCATATACGATAATGGTTACCACTGGTTCTATTAGTCCGGCGCATAGGATTTTCATACTGGGGTAAGTAACTGCAGTGAGTATGCACTTTTGCCTTAGGCGATGCCGCTTGGTACGATTCTTCCGTAGGTTAAACAAAGCTGATTAAGGGTCGGTTGCACCAAACCGTTGTCACCGTTTAAGCGTTCGCTAAATTTTATTGTATGGGATATTTCATACATCTCTGCTGCGTGATGTTGATCAGTCCGTTAACTGTGGTTGGTGCAACTGGCTCTTAGTCCGGTAGCCACGGGATCGTGCCGTGACTGCAATGCAAAACTGTTAGTGTTTAAAAAATAGGCGACTGGGTCATGTAGACCCATTAGCGACTATAGAAGTGTCAATGAGTATAAAATATTATCTATCTGATTAAATGTATATTCTTTTCAGGAGTATCTACAAAGAAGTTTCACAAACCGAAGATTTACTTATGCATATGGAACATAAGGAAAAATTAAATGAGGCACAGCCAAATAATGGGATTAATTCAAGCGATAGTCAGGGATCAGATAGTCAAGAAGAAGAGGTATTTCCATTATAGTTATTAATTTATTATATTTTATCTTACATTCTCTTTCTGGCAAACAAATAAAACTGGTCTATAAATGTTGGGTTCGAATCCCGGTATTTATTTGAGTGGGCGTTTTTATGTAGTTTAAGTGTAAGTATAGTAAATTATATTTTTAGGATTATTCCCACTAGTTACAACCAAGTTGTTATCAGTGGTAACTACTGGGATTTTTTTCCCACCTTTTGCCACTGGTAACTACTGGGAAAAATAATTCCCAGTAGTTACCACCAACTCGGTTTGGTAAAAGGTGGGATTTTTTTCCACCAAACCACCAGAACCAAAATTAGATACCAAAATTTTAATACTAATAAAAACAGAATAAATAGTATAGTATAAATATAGAGTGCTTTAATAAATAATTATAAGTCGATTAGTGTTTCAGTAAACTGCCTTAAAAGTGATCGAAAATATCAAAACAGTTTAACCGGTACAAGTGCAGAAACTAAAATGTGAATGTAAGGATAAATTTAATCATCCATTTAGATTATTTTTCAAGTGATTTTATTAGGTAATTAAGCAGTTTATGCTTTAGTATTTTTGATCATTTTCAAGGCAGTTTACTGAAATGAAACACTCATCAATTTATATTAATTTATTAAACCATCAATTTATTTAAAAAAATTGGCTGTGTCATACATTTTGCCCTGATGTTGATATTTGTATGGGAGAGTAAATTTTTTTTCGCCTTTTCGATATTGGTTTCATAGTAAAAGTTGTTCACGTTCAGAATGATATGACCTACATATTTACCCCGTAAATTATTGCAGGTGACTATAAAAAAACAACCTGTATTTATACTGTTTTTATTAGTAGTTAGTACTGAACTCTAACAAAATTTTGGTGGTAACTACTGGAAAAAAAAAATCCCACCTTTTACCAGTGGTAACTACTGGGAAATATTATTCCCAGGAGATTTTTTTTCCCAGTAGTTACCACTGGTAAAAGGTGGGAAAAAATTCCTAGTAGTTACCACTGGTAAAACTTGGTGGTGACTAGTGGGTATAACCCTATTTCTATGGTATGATTTGTTCCAGTAAAATAGTAAATTATGCATGCTTCATGAATTTATTACAATTGAACTGCTCCAAAAAAGAAATATGTGTTTAACTTTTTATACTCATTTTAGTTATGTTTTTCAATTTTAGTATGTTATAACGACGGAACCCGAAGGCACAATTCCGAAACCAGAATTATTTTGTTAGGTAATAAAGTAAGAAAGAGGTTCTTTCACAGGTGTTACAATGCCAAGATAAGGGTTAAAGCTCAAAAAACAACTAATTTTTATTAGGTTCATGCGGCAAGGGGTTAAGGGTAACGCATGCGAAGCCGGGGCGGGGCCGTTATTCAATAAATTCGTGCATACATTTTGATAAATACTCGTTTACAGGTTATCTAGTCACCTTTTTCTTGTTTATATTTTTTTTTTACTTTTTATTTTCTTAATTGCTTCTTCTATATAGGCTGGATTTCTGATGGGCATGTTCCGAGGGTGACGAGGATCACTTAGTTCTGGAAGTATGCAGTAAATATAAAATTTTGTCAACTTTGGTTCCATCTTCTCCTGCCAAAATTTATCGTCTTTGTTGATGATTTCGACCCTCAACGATTCATTTTCGCTGCCCCATACAGCAAATATGGGTCATACTCAAAAGTATGTTCACATTGAAAAAACAGCAAAAACAAATGACCATTATCGTTTTTTTTTTTGGCTGTGTATAATATCCTTAATAATGAAACTTTACTCATATTTGCGTATGTCTTTACAATTAAAGAGAAAAAAAAACTAATTATAAACAAAAATCTCTTCTGTGGACTGTTCAGAATCATGGTTCACTAGTTCCGAGTGCTATAGTAGCTTTTATTTCCTTTATAAGCCCTTAGCACTTGTAATGTAATCGTAGCAAAAATTATCAAGAACTATTTTTTATGCAATGCTTAAAAAAATTTGCTATACTTTTTTTGGATGAGAGTATAAATATGGGGTTATATGCTTAAACAACTTTCCTGTGGCCGTCAAAAACGCAAACAAGATTTGAAGTTGCTAAAAACTTCCATGAATGACGGAATTTTTAACTGGCAACACCGCAAAGCGTCCAGTCGCCATCTTGAATGCGCCTTGAATCTATGCGAAAGAAGTTCTCGGAACCTTTTTATTGAATTTTAAATAAATTTGTCATAGATCAGTGCGACTTTCCTGTTAAAGTGTGCATCAGGTAAGTACACATTCCATAAATAAATAAACGTGCCACAGATGTTCCTAGGAAAGGCTATTTTGCAGAAACGTAAGATCTGATTTCTAACCTAAAAGTCAAACGCTATGTCATTCACTTATTGCATAAAATTTCCATTCTGTGGACGTCTTTTCTGTGGTTTGCTAAAATAATCACTTCTGTGGACATATACGTCTTTCCTGTGGAATCAATGGAATGTGTCCACTTGAGTGACCAGTGTCCACAGAAAATATATTTTTAATGCTGGGAGCAAGCAATGCTGTTTGTTAAAGTTATTGGTTATTGTTCATTATTTACTGGCAAAATTATGTGTTGCTTTGCTTAAAAACAACAAAAGCTATCACTTTCTGTAGGTAATTAAAATTAACCCTTGTTTATTACTTATTAAGCAGCAATACTAACTGCGAGTCTTAACTTTAAACATGTTATAGCTACTTTTAATTTTAACTGCACATAGTAAGTAGGTAAATTTGTACCATCTTATGTCATTTCGTGCGATCCCGGAGTCCCGGAGCATATGTATTAAACTTATAATAAAAAAGAAGCCGACTCCATATTTTCCCAACAATTTCCGGGATTTTGCCAAGTTTAGGTAAATATCGATCCGAATATCCGATCCCTGGATATTGTTCATTATTTACTGGCAAAATTATTTATTTATTTATTTTATTTATTTAGAAATTTAATTCAGGCAACAAGGCCCATATTACAAATACCTTACAGACTAACATACATATGTATTTTATAAACTTAAAACTAAACACTATTTAGTCGACAAAACGGCGTGGCTCCGTTGCATCGGCCGCTCTTGTGTCGGATTCGGCAGTTTGCCCCGGAACCTCCGAAACACGACACCTTTCGGCCAGAAGTCGACGCACTCGATGGTTCCCTGCAGCGGTCGCGGCACGAGCACCACAAAAGAGTTGAAGTGCACGTAGTGGCGCGATCGAAGCTGGAACACCCTCAGCGTGTAGCCGGTCTTCTGGTGTACATACTCTACCACTTCAGCAAAAATTAAAAAAATAAAAAAAATAAAATAAAAATTATGTGTTGCTTTGCTTAAAAACAACAAAAGCTATCACTTTCTGTAGGTAACTAAAATGAACCCTTGTTTATTACTTATTAAGCAGCAATACTAACTGCGAGTCTTAACTTTAAACATGTTATAGCTACTTTTAATTTTAACTGCACATTTGATATGACTTTAAAATTCTGTTATTGTTTTATTTCTGCACTTAATTTTATTTTATTTATTGAACACAATGTAAGCTTACAGTTACAGACCAAATCACTTACACGCTAACATATACATTGTCAAAATAGTAACAATTAAAAACATACAAAAATATAAATACATGCGCATAAAAATGTCAAACAAATTAAAAATTATATGAATTAAATGTCAAAACAGATTACAATACACACATATACAATGTCATGCAGTATGAAAATTTAAAAATTGTCTAGCAGTTTTGCACAAGTTTGCTAAACGATCGGCGAACATGTCAGCGTCAACGTGTTGAGTGAGCATAATATGTAGAAATGATAAAGCACGCGTGGTAGGTGCGTGCCTCGCGTAAAATGTGCGAGCGGACGGCCGCAGCAACACACACGGCCGGCGACGCGGCGCGACCGCCCCGTCCACATCCCGCGGTATCCTCCTAGGAACCAACAACCCTATCTTCTCTAACACCTCAGGGCTATCAACTTGGTGGTGAATGATTGAGAGATAGTGCACCAGGAGCAACAACTTCCGCCTCAATGCGAGCGTGTCTAGCCCAACCATCCCCGAGACAAAGATGGAAGGGTAGAGGTAAGGGTAATATCCATAGGCTTTTTTATACAACCAACATGCAAATTTTCGTTGTATTTTTTCAAGCATTAGGGAATACTTGTCCTCATATGGATCCCAGACAACCGCACCATATTCCAACTTACTGCGCACGTATGCGTTATAGAGAACCTTAGCCACTCCAACGTGATATTGCTTGGATATTCTCATTACAAATCCTAAGGTTTTACTGGCCTGCTTGCAAATACTATTGATATGCGAATGGAAGTCAAATTTACTATCTAATATTAAACCCAGGTCTCGAATTTCGCTAACTTTCTCCAAGGAGGAATCCGCTAAGCTGTACCCAGTTTGAAGAGCAGAACGTTTACGCGAGAAAGTTATCGCCTTACACTTTTTTACGTTAAAGGGAAGTCGATTTCTCTCACTCCACCTGGCAGCAGCATCAATATCAGCTTGCAACTCTGCGCTGTCGCTAATACTATGAATGCCTAGGAACAGCTTCAGGTCATCAGCGAAAAGAAGACATTTAGCAGCTCTGATTGTGTCCGGTAAGTCATTTATCATAAGGAGAAAAAGAGTAGGCCCCAGGGTACTGCCCTGACTCACACCAGACAGCGTGTAGTAGTCATTAGACTCGAAGCCGTCCACCCTGACGTACTGCTGCCTGCCACTCATGTAATTAGCAAAGAAATCTAATAGCTTTGGTGTGAAGCCCGCTAGCGCCAGCTTGCTCAGCAAGACGTCGTTGTCGACCAGGTCGAATGCCTTTCTGAAGTCGAAATATGCAGCATCGACCTGGTGCCCTTCATCCATCTCCTTGCAGACATAGTCAGCGAGGGCAACTAGATTCGTGACTGTAGATCGCGACTTACGGAAGCCGTGCTGACTGGGATGCAAGCGATTAGCCACCTGTAGAGTTATTTGGCGGTTAAGCATGATTTCAAATATTTTACCAAACACAGGAAGAACAGCTATAGGCCTAAAATATCTGTATTGTTACCATCCTTAGGAACCGGTGTCACCCTAGAAGTTTTCCAGCGATTTGGATAGGCGGAGTGATTGAGTGAGAGATTATATATGTGCAACAGAGGTGTAATCAAAATATCAGCACAATCTTTGGCCAGAAATACTGGGATACCATCCGGCCCGCCTGAAGAGCGGGGTTTAAGGTTGCGAATAGCCGCCCCAAAATCAGATTCAGAGACGAAGGGAATGGAAACTGACCTGGAGTCACCAGAAATGTATGCCCCACGCGCCGCGGCCGCCGCGTCCAGGCTCGGCCTATCCTGCTGAAATACTGAGCTGAAATAATTAGCGAAGGCATCCGCAGCGCCCTGTCCACTTACCACATTTCCATCGACATAGAATGATTCATTACTGTGTTGTCGTTCCCTTTTTTTGTCTTTAACATAATCCCAGAACCTTCCCGGACAGTTAACAATACTGCATTGTAGATTTTGAATGTAAAGTTTATACGCTTCATCAATTAAATATTTCACTTGCGATCTATAATATTTGAACATATGTCTGTTGAAGTCTTTGCCCTCCTGCCTAAAGCGTTTCAAGTAAAAGTATTTTAATTTAATATTACGGATAATTTCCCCTGTGAACCATTTTGGGTATACGTATTTAGAATGGTTATTAGAGCGGCTTTTTAGAGGAACAAATTGATTAATGCATGAGTAAAGTTTGGCATACAGGATTTAAGTAGCGCAGTCGACGTCAGTAGCTGCTAGGAGATCGGTCCAATCAATAGCGGTCAGGGCCGAATAAAGCTTTTCGAAGTTGGCCTTACGCCAGTTCCAGTCAGGGCAGGAAGTGGCGCGCGGGCGCGGCGGCACAGACGGCGGAGGCAGGCCGCATGGAAATGTCACCAAAATCGCAAGGGGTGGGTGGTAAGCGTCCATCGGGACTAGCATTTCATCAGAACAGGCATATACCGACAGCCGTTTCTCATCTAAATCACTCAGCACGAGATCTAACATGCCCCCGTGTTCGTTAAAAACATTATTATACTGAGTCAATTTACAGAAGTCACAAAAAATATCAAAGTCAGTTTTTACATTAGACGAACATGAATTTAGATTAAAATCGCCAAACAATATGGAACATAAGTCAGGATAGGTACATACGGTATTTTCAATACATGTCAAGACATTTGTATACTGCTCAGCATTATAGCTTGGAGGTAGATATACGACACAACATAAAAATTTCAAATCCTTATAAGTAATTGTTGCAAATAACAACTCCATATCTGCGGTAAGCCCATCAATGTCATGAAGGACACGCATTGAGTAGCGCTCGCGTGCGGCCAGCAGCACCCCGCCCCAGCCAGCGTCGCCAGCGCGGTCTCGTCGCGCCACACGCCACCCACTGGGGAAGAGCTCACCGTCGCGCACGGAGCTTGTCAAGAACGTTTCAGTAAGGCCAATGATGTCAAACTTACAAATGGTAACATTTTTAACAAACATGTCAGTCTTAGATCGCAATCCCCGAACATTTTGGTAATAACATAAAAGTTTTTTATGCCGGGGGCGCGCCGCTGACGCGGCTTTTCCCCCGGCCCGAACGAAAGTTCTGTCGCCAATATAACCGTATATACATAACTTAAATGCATTACAACCCAACACTTACCAAACGCACTTTCTAGAGATATTAGAGACATGATACTTATGCATGATGTGTTGGGCAAATTGGCATGAAAATTAATTTGTTTTAGCCAAAATGCCGAGAAGATTGAGAGAAAAGTTGAATGAAGAAGAGAGAAAAAAGAGAAGACGGGAACAAAAAAAAATGAGCATGCGCAGAGCTCGTTCAAAATTAAACGCAGAAGAAATCGAAGAAAGGCGCAGAAAAGATAGGGAACGATACCAAGAAAAGAAAGAAAAAGGATTAATAAAAACGATAGCAGATTATACACCTAGAGATCAAAGAAAAATTTAGAAAATGTGGAGAGAAAGATCCAAAATAAGGCGTGAAAAAGATAATATAAAACAAAGGGCTGAATTAAGATTAAGGTAAGACACACCTCCTGCTTTTCTGAGACAATCATCATTTTGTCGAAAAGTTGCTGGTAAAAAAGTGAGCGCTAAAAATAGACGAAAGTTGAAAACTGCAAATGAACGCTTATCAAATAGATTAAATGTCGTAGAAAGAAAGTTGGCAAAATACAGAATGAGTCTATTGAGGCTTAGGAGGAAGAAAGAACTCAATGTCACGGAAAAACAAAGAGAAATCGTTCGGAAAAAAATTATAGAATTTTTACTTGATGATGAAAACAGCAGACTAACATCCGGGAAGAAAGAAACTATCACGCGAAAAGGTGTAAAACAACAAATACGTCTTTTAAATGAAACGCTCTTCAACCTTCACAAAGTATTTATCGGAAACACGGGCTATAATGTGTCGTACAATACTTTTCGAAAATTGCGCCCATCTTGGGTTATATTTCCAAAAGCAGCTTCTAGAAACACGTGCCTGTGTTCCCTTCATACAAATAATGATCTCGTGGCCCAAGCTTTATACCAGGCAAGGGTATTATGTCATTATTCAGCGACTGATATTGCCAGATCTCTGTGTTGTAACAACAAACTAAATGTGTCTTGTTTGGAGCGAAAATGTTTATCGTGTCAATCTAAAAATCTAGTAATCAAAAATATACCAAATGAAAGGAACACAATTCTTTATCAAAGGTGGATTACTAAAAATGTTAGCGTGACCAGCAAGGGAGCCGAAAAAACTTGTAAAAAAACTATAAAAGAGACTGTAAAAACTACCAAACATTTGCTGTTAAAAGATTTTAAATCAAACTTGCCAAAGTTTATGCAACACCTAGCTAACATTCGAAACTAGTTTCAAGCTGTTCGCTACATCAAACATAATATGTCCCCCGAAGAAGGATTACTCCACATTGACTTCTCGGAAAACTATGGGTGCAAATATGGCGAAGAAATCCAGTCGGCCCATTTTGGTGGGTCAAAAGCCCAACTATCATTGCATACTTGCGTCTATTATTCAGCCAATTCTCAGCCTCCAGCAAATCGAATTCGTGCGACATCTGTCTGCACCGTTTCAGAAAATTTACGGCATGATCCGGTTCTCATATGCACTCATTTAAAGCCGGTAATAGAAAAAATATTGTTACTTACACCGGGTTTGAAAGTGCTGCATATTCTAAGTGATGGTCCTTCCACTCAGTACAGGAATAAGACGATGTTTTCTATGATTCCAAATTATTTAGGCAAGATATCAAAGGCTGACACAATTGTATGGCATTACTCTGAAGCAGGTCACGGTAAGGGCGCGCCAGATGGTGTTGGCGGGTGTGTTAAGCGTATATGTGACAAAGCCGTGGCTAACGGTAAAGATATAGCAGGGATAGATAGCTTTCTCGCTTGCCTAAAAAACAATATTAAAAATATAGATGTTATTCGTGTTGATGATGAGGATGTCGGCGAGATACAACAAGTGGCAGATGCTTCTAAAATACGGCCGTTTAGAGGGACTTTTCAGGTTCACCAAGTGACATGGAGTACTGTAAAACCAAATACACTTTATGCGAGAAGACTTAGCTGCATTACTTGTCCGGCTTATATAACATGTCCTCATTATGATATCGGACAGATTGTGTTACCAGATTTTCGAACCCATCATGGTACTCCATTAGGAAGAACTGAAAGAGGGCGTGAGTCGCGTATTAATACGTCAACTCCTCTAAGCTCAGTGATTTCTAGTCCAGCACATTTCGGCTCAGCTTCTGCTAGCCCCGCCGCTTTCAGCCAAGTTTCTTCGCGCTCAGTTTCTCCCATCCCTGCTGCTTCTCCAGTCCCTTCCGGTGGAGTTTCTGATAGCCCTGCTGCTTCTAGCCCGGCTACTCCCACATCAGCTCTTTTCAGCTCAACTGCACTGCGCCAAAACCCTTCCAGATTTGCCTACTTGAGCTCAGCTTCTTCTAGCCCAGCCCCTTCTACATGTGATATTGGTCACCCAATTGCTACTCGTTCAGCCTCATCAGGTTCCCCAGCTGCTTCTATGGCAACTCCTTCAAGTCCAACTATGAGTGCTTTGACGCCAGATGCTTCGACTATAACTGGACCCGGTACGCCGCCGGATACACCGACACCAGAACCTCCAACATACATACGTCAACCACTTACACCAAAAAAGAGGCGTAACTTTGAAAATATATTCTCTGATGAATCGGATTCACCACCGAAGAAATTAAAAAAGTTGTCATCATTCTTCGATGGTAACGAATCAAGCGATGAAAATATTTTTGACTGATTTTTATTTTCTGTGGACAAATAAGAGTCTTTTCTGTAGACATTAAGTTTTTGACCTTGTACGAATTTATTGATATTATATTGTTGTCTAATTTGTTAGAATTTATTAGATTTTATAAATCAATCACAAATCATTATGGAAATAAGAGTATTTTTTGTTATGAGACTGATTTTATTCCCTCCTGTGGAATAACGAACACTTCTGTGGTCGTGTTATTTTAAATAATTAAAATTTCTTCCTAAATATATAAAAACTATCTAGTTTTTTATATCCATATTGATGCTACTATTGGTAGTAAACAAATAAAAGTTGATTATTCAGTAAAAACAAACTTTTTTATTCCTTAAAATTTTGGACCTGTTTTGAGTATGACCCATATACATTTAGCGTTACTGCCCTTGGACTTGGTAAAACCAATTATGATTTTTGTTAATGTCGTATTGACCATTCTTATTTATTTTCCAGAAGGTTATTTTTTTCTTTGTGATAGCTTCGTCTATGCCGTTGCCGATTCCGTGTGCTGTAATGGGACATTTCACCTCAATGACAGCATCATCACCACATAAGCCGTCAGGTGTGGCGCCAAGATATGGCAATTCTCTGTCTATAAACAGTCCACACCTTTTAATTTCTATACCGAGCTGTGTTGCCATTTGAGTAAGTGCTGTCTTCTCATTCTCACGGCCGTGTCTTATCGACGAAACATTACACAAGTTTGCTACTTTGTATAACAAGTCCTTTACAGTGTTGGCACAGCTGGTATCGTAACGTCTTTTTATTATTCTTCCAAAATTAGAAGCTGTTAGCAGTGAAGGCCGTAACTCCATCCAATCTCCACTTTCACTCTGAAGTATGGTGTTTCTTTGAATTTTATTTCTTTCGTCGTCTGTTTTTTGTAATTTGGACTCAAATGTTCCTTGCATTTGTATTTTGCTCCGTAGGCTGATTGAACAATCGCCGCTATGATTTTAGAGTCCCTCAATTATAAACAGCTTTTTTTAATCGTGTTTCCTCCAACCACTTTACTTTTCCTGTAGGACTTACTTAATTGATTTGTACAATAATGAAATTGATCTTTTCGTATTAAACGCAACGGCGGCAGCATGCAATCTGATTTGATATGAATTTTTCTTTGAAAAATTTATGCGTTTTCCGCCGACTAGTTTCGCTAGTACGCTGTGAAAATTTTCAACTCGATTACTACCCACATCATGGATTAGACTTCTTGAGTTAGCAGCAACTCCTTGAACAAGATAATCGATTCTTTGCCATACAGCACTCGTGAAAAAGTCAGTTGATACCTTTTCTTTGTTTACAGTCCCAACTTGGGTGCAAAAAAGATACTTTTAGCACCGACTGTGTTCTTCGAATGCGTGCAGGTGGGAGCGCAGTATGTTCTCAAACAAAAGCTCCATGTCAGAATTATCTTTGTCTTTTCTAATAGCTTTTATTATTGTGCAACGAAGAGCTATTATTGCTTTTCGTGTTATACATTTTCTGTCTCAATAAAAATATTGTCTCCGTCGTAAGCCCTTGCAATTTATTACAAAAGTTCCTCATAATGTGGTTTCGGCATTCTATTTTTTCCACCGTTGTGTTATTATACGGACGCGTTTCTAGTATTTTACTGTGTATACTAGAGTCTCCGTCCGATATAAGTCTTTTATAGACCACACCGTGCTGTTCTATAGATTTTGTAAACCCTTCAACCAGAATGCAGTTCTCCATTGCTGTTGTCACGTGGGTTTCCTAGCCCGGCAGGGGCTTTGCCCAGAGGAAACCCACAGACAATTAAAGTTACTTAAATTAACCAATCTAAATCTTACCGAAAGCTCAAGCAGGTGCTTACACTTATTTCCATCAAACTATTCAGGGGTTTCTAAAGGATGTCAAAATGAAACGTTAGTTTTGAGACACATAATTTATTTCTATTCTCACACTGGGGAAGTTGTTCTACAAGTAAATCATTTATTAAACTAGCATTAAGCACCTTATATTTATAATGTCAGACGATAAAGCTGGGTCGTGCCAATAATGGTTCTACAATGATTTACAATCGGACCTATCTAAGTTTGTTAGTCCCTAAATTATCATTTGCCATCACATACGATTGTACTAAATTCTCTAAGTTTAAATTTGGAAAATGCTTCTAGGATAGAAGGAAAGCGTACACCAACCTCATCACAATGTTACCGCCAGATCGAACCCGTGGTGCCATCCACTGTGCCGGAGCCAAGTGCAGCAGCAGGCAACTGACCAAACACCGTGGAGCACCGCCGTAGGACTAAGACCTCAGTTTGGAGATGACATCTCCTCCATCCAGCAGAAAGACGAAATGCTCATGGCGAACTGCTCACCAGATAGCAGTAACATAACAGTAACGTAACATAACAGTAACGTAACATAACACCCAGTCAGCTGAAAGAAATATTTCAACATTAACAACCAGAAACATGTGGTATCTTAACCTTTCAAGGGACATTATTATATTCTGAGTCTCTTACCAGCTGGAAATTCCTAGAGTGGATTCATCTCACAGCTCTGACTAACCCACCCAACCACATTGTTTCACCAGCAGACTGGAAACAAAACGAATGGTCAAATATGCAGGGACAAGGATTCAACAAAGGAAATAAACTTGTAGACACCATTACATTCTACTTACTGTTGATGGCGAAATAACTACTATCTGAGCTTCCTAGCTCATGGATGCAGCGGCTGCTGCCTAACCAAAACTCGGATCGATGCTACCAGAGCATGATGTTTATCGCTTCACTCTTCTATGTAAAAGATGCCCATCCAGGGCGAAAGCCAACCAGGAAATGATCTCAAGCCTAACTGTCCCTGGGATAACACAATCAAAATAACAGTAGGTAACTAATGAAATCCATGGAATAATTTTATATGTAAGTTCGACATATAGAAATAATTCATATTTAATTATTTAAATATATTTCAACCTTTTTTGTATTTATATATTAAGTCTTGATTTAAATATTTAATTAATATTATTCCATCAATTTAGGATTTAATTTGAAGTAGCAACACCATCAGATTTAATTAGTTTCTAATTGGCCAAATGGTTGTCATTTGTTTTGTTGCTACATCAATGACTTCCTTGCCATAAAACAAAACTATAGTATGTATATTCGAGACAATCCTAAAAACGTTAAACTGGATCATTCATGCAAAGTGCCGTGTCACAATACCCCTCTCCCCGCTGTTGCATTTTACCAAGGGTAAAACGCTCGCTGTCCTCAGCGCACAGACGTAGATATGACCGATTTAGGCGGCCAAAATTATTTTAGGGTATAATTCGGTACAAAATGGGATAAAAAATGTAAAAACGTTGTTTTATACTAAAATCAATTGTATTCTGTCAATTAAAAACAAAAAAATATATAAGTATAAAAAAAATATAAAAAAAAATTATGAAAAAAAATATTTTAAATTTATTTAATACAAAATTAAAATACACACAAATCTACACTGGTATATATGGTTCGGCAGGCAACAAAAGCTCGATTGTCTCAGGAAGAAAGGCTTGTTGCAAGGCGATTGCTTTTTTGGTCTCATACTGCTGATGAGTGGATCGGATGTTAGTAAAAGTCTAGTAAAAACGTCAAAATTACATTGTTCTCTTGAAAATTTCCTTGCAAAATTTTGTCGGTATGCCCTAAAATGTTTATTTCGGGCTTCTGCTGCTTCTTCCGACAGCTGGCCAATGGGTAATAGAGCGTTTTCTATTACGCGTCCCCCATGGATCAAAATTTTATGCATGGTTGGAGTCATAGGATGCCATTCCCCATACAAATTTTTATATAATGTTGCTGTATCATAAGCGTATTCGTCGAATTTAGCAATATTTATTCTATGACCACTAGATATTACCTCTAAAATAACTTTCAGCCTAAAAATCAAGTCGTAGCTGACTTTTGTGATATCAGCCGCCAATTCCGGATTATCAAAAAATCTCCTACTGGTGTTGCCGTCATTGGTGTTGCCAAAGTTAGCCTTCGGCATATCAATCAGCAATCCTGTCTCAGTTTTTAATCTCTCTTGGATATCCTTTTTTCTCTCTTCTTCCATAAGTTTTTCTTCTTGTGTTTTTCTCTGTCTGTATTTCTTTGTAGGTAATCTGTACGCTAAATGCAGGATGCTTTCCATAAAACGGATTCTAGCATGTAAGACTGATAATCCAAAATCCAAAGCTTCCGGACTCTCCTCATTTTTCTTGTTGAGATCATTAAAATCCTTCGTTTGATTAGCACCACATATATAACACTTGCTCGTGGATTTTGTATCTGTTGCAGCATTACAGACCTTTCCGTCAACCATGGTCATTTTAAAATATACCCAAACAAAAATTCATTTTCATGCAAGGTCACTTTAGAATCATTTAGGTGCGCAGCAGAATTCTGCACTTAATCAATTTCTTCTTTTGTAACATCTGTTGATTCTTTTACGTAACGAAATCTGATTGGACGACAAAATCGTGTCGAAGACGGTGTCGGATTATTCCAAACCACTTTTTTGCCTTCTTCTCCGCAAACGATCTGTAAAGGCACAAAAGAACTCATAAATATATTTCCATCAGAATCACTCTGTTTTTTGTTTGTTGACCTTATTATTTCGTATTGATGCCTGCTGAGGTCAGCATCTACATACATTTGTAGAGCTTCTTGTGGTGTCCGTGGAGCGATTATTTCATTAACGCTGGATGATCTTTTGTATTTACTAGCACATTCTGGAGTATTAGTAATATCCTTAAGCACTTTTGAGGCATCTCTTTTGCCACTAGTTTGAAGAACCGATTGTGCTGCATGAACAATAATTTCATCAGGTAGGGCAGCTCGAATTTTTTCGGTTTTCCTTCTCTTGCTTCGCTCACTTAATTCCCCAAAGGATTTACACGGTCGTCCTGACGTGTTAGAGGATGCCACTGGAATCTCAAAAGTTCCTTCCAACCAAGACTCATTCAATTTTAAAAACTTATCTATTGTTTTGTTTGCTTTCAACCACCTTTGTTTTATTTGTGATTTCACATAAGAAAATTCATGTTTTATATATTTTTTGAGCTCTTCCGATGTTCCGTAGGTAAGCACAAGATAATTTTCATAATAATCGCACTTTTCACTTAAACTTGGCAAATTTTGCTCTTGTATTTGCTCAAAAATATATTTTCGAGCAAATACTTTTCTCCCCGAAGCACTGGGTTCACCTGTAAAAAGATAAAACTAAATTAACAATTTTTTTTTAAATGTGCGAAAATATTTTTTTTTCATAGGTTATCTTTGAAAGCCTCTAAGACCACATAGGGGCGGCTAGTGGCGGCTAATTTCTGAGACACCATAAAGACGACTAAGTAATCTGTTCAGGCATATACAATACAAGACAGGGACGCACCCTGAAGTATAACAAAAATACCATTGAAAATCAAAATCTATGAAAAAACAACATTTTGTGAAGGGTCATATTTAACGAGCTCAAAATATATGATAAATGTCAAAAATGTAATATAAAATTATTGAGATATATAAATTCTTACCTGAATAACTGGAATCCATCAAAAAAACTTTATGAAAACGTCAGAAAAACCAATTAAACACTTGGGAAAACTTGCAATATTTTGGAGCGTCGAGAACAGAAACTTGCGCGCTGAGCGATAGTCAGAGTTCGACTGCCTGTTATGCGGTTCAGGTTTGATGATAAGGAGTGGGGAGGGTCATATAATCTGCCTGGGTCTATAGACTACCTCCACGTGGTATTTTTTTTATCAATATGTTGATTTTTGCAAAATCGACTTTTGGCCGCCTAAATCGGTTATATCATCGTCTGTGCAGCGACTATCCTAAATCCAAAACATGTGTCACAAAGAAAAGTAAACAAAACAATACTAAACTACCTCGACCATACCTAGTATGGGAGCACCTAAAAAAAACACAACCAAAATGATTGCCGTAGGTTTCGAGATCCCTATCCAGAAAAGAAAATCCAAGGATACAATTACTCATTCTCCATGCACAACAAAACCGCTAACCAATAAATTTTAAATTTCTAAATTCTCGAACCCACGTAACACTAAATAACTAAAACCCTAACGTGTGTGGTATCCGAACACATCAGAAAAATTCACCACATTATTCCTAACTAACCAGTAAACATTCCTTGGTTTTACCAGCACAACATTGCATCGTTGCGCTGGAAAAACCAAACCAACTGCCAGGACTGATGATCAGCATTCCTAAATTCGTCTCTGCTAGACCGGGCAAAATAAAAATCCGAATGATTCCCACTTCCAAGTTTACTTTCATAAACCTGAGAAGCTAAATAAAATCCAATCCAAAATATAATCCATAATTCCTAAATTTCCATTCGAATCTTAACATGTCGCAACCCTACAGGTTGAGGACACAAATAATTGTCTCAACCCTTCAGGTTGACAACTACAACAAACCCAAACCAACAAAATACCAATCCTAAAAAAAAAACAACAACAAACGGTTGAATTGGACACATCTTAACTGTGCCAACTCTTCCATTACACAAGGCTAACCAAACCATACCAAACATCTGGGCCCTTCGAGTTGGTGAGAGTAACCTATCCACCAACTCTCCGGATCACAAAACAAACCGACCAAAACCTTACACAACTCTGAGGTTGCAACATGCTCAAAAATCTCAACCATTGAGGTTGAGTGCTGAAACAGTATCGCACGCCAGGCATGATTGGCGGCGATACCGCGTGTCGCATTAACGCCTACAAAAATATTTGTCGTTGTATCGGCAGCGCGAACACAAAAAATCGTGTGCCTCACCAACGCCTCTATGGCTTGGACTTATGGGCAACACGTACAGAAAAAGGTACCCACCAGCGAGTACCAGTCGACGCCTGAAAAGAGCAAGAACCCATTGGAGTACACAAAAAGAACGCAAAACGTCCGTGGTATGCAGTGCGCACCTTGCCATACCTCACAAAAACTCCTGGGTGTGGACCCCTGTCGACAAAAAAACAAAACGCACCAACACGGCGCTCGGGTGTGGTAAGCACCCGATAACTTCACACAAAAAACTACTGGCCGTATCAAGGATCGCTCAAAACTTAAAAAGTGAGCTAGATTGTAACGCCCCTTTCATACTCCACGCATTTAGAAAACTGTTCCAAGAACCCTTTCATTCATCACCCACAACAAAAAATAGTAGTGAAAACAGACATTGCTGCTCACCACGTTCCGTACATACAGTCGTGATTGAATACTTTTACCACAATATCCAACACTCCAAACGAAACAACCGTAGAACGAAACGTTATGGCGTAAGCGAAGGCGTTTGCTCTGGCGGCAAGGTGAAAGCTAAAAAACCGGGACCTTGCGTCCAGAGAAAACTTCCACCTCCACAAAACCTACCAAAAACCTTGTGTCCAAATTCTTAATACGCCACGATCCAAACTCAATGTCCAAAATCCAAAACGAAACTTTAAACTAGCACCATACTGAGATGAACCTAAATTGTCCAAAAACTTCAATTTAACTTAAAACTTGGTGCTAAAAACATTATCGTAACGTTATATCATTAAATAGAATGTTTTGAAACATCCTGTAATGATTAACCAAGTTAATCAGTAACTTCAAAAAACGAGCGTTTATTAAACGCAGACATCGTTACGACTTAAGTTTGGACTCTAAAAATATCATGTTTCCGAACGCACCCTTTGTTGAACTTATTTTTTTTACTCTGTAACTCTTGCTTTTAAAAAGTTAAATGTCACTGAGATATTTTGCGAATTATAACCTTACCTGCCAAAAAACTATCTTTCGCCGCATTTATTACTAGATTTATCTATATTTTAGCCATTAATGTAATAACCAATTGGAAAACTAGATATGAGTGTGATCAAACTTCGAACAATACTTAAAGAACTTCAATATCTAGTTTGTCAAAATGCGAACTTGGAATGAAATTAAATCTACTAATAAACACAGGTAATCTACCAAATAATGAGAAACGGAGTCAACTTCCGTTCTCACACTCTAAACTGAACGCAAAATCTCTGTAAAGTTCCCTGTATTTTATAAAATAACCAAAGTAGTATGTATATTCAACTCTAATTTTAATGAAATTGTTATAGATTACTATGAAACTGTGCTACATTTGAACAACAGACCACCATAAAAGCAATAAATATCCAGCTATGCCTATAACTGGACACCGGACTACAGGAATTTGCAACTTTGAAAATCAAACAATGTTAAATCATGAGAACACAGGCACTGGCAGTGCGCTGAAGAAGTATATCTTCACAAATCAAAATCATTTCCTAATCAGGAACACAACAGAAGTCACTTGCCAGAGACTATCAACCTTGCTGCTGCCGGACACTCAAACATTTCCCCTTCTCCGCCGTTCCTGCAAACTTCCAACTACTGCCAGCAGCACCTCTGTTTGGATCTACAACTCATAAATAAGTTCAACGGGCATTAAACATTAAATTTGTATTGAAACCGCCGTTGTGGGTCAAACAGATCACTGTGTTATGTCTTTCCTGTAGACATACACGAGAGTTAAGGGCTATAAAGGCTAATTTTCTTATTTAACCCTTATCCACATGAAAAGGTCCTCCTTTTATTTAGAGAACTATGATAAAATCATTGCTTACATGCCCACAAGCTGTTAACTATTGCCCACAGGAGAGAAAAATGTACTGTTCGCGATAACACACTAGTTTTCTCTCCTGTGGGCAATAGTTAACAGCTTGTGGGCATGTAAGTAATGATTTTATCATAGTTCTTTAAATAAAAGGAGGACCTTTTCACGTGGATAAGGGTTAAATAAGAAAATTAGCCTTTATAGCCCTTAACTCTCGTATATGTCTACAGGAAAGACATAACACAGTGATCTGTTTGACACTTGTATGATAAGTTTAACTCAAAATATTTAAATATGATGGCAAAAGACTTACAAATTGATGTGGCACTATTGTATAATTTCTATTTATAATAAACAATGCTAAATTTATTGTGTTTTTTACTACAATGAACCCTTTTTAGCTCTGTGTAAGTATCTTACATATTTCACATAAACAAAATTTAGATCAAAGCTATTGATAACAGTGAAAGCAAGCCACTAACTAAAATAAATTATTATACAAAATTTGTCCTAATTGCAAGCTTTCAAGTTGAAGTCTTTGTAGAAAAACCTACAAAATCAAGTATGTATACACTGTATGTTCATACAATTTACCAAAAACAATTTCCTACGTTCTTAAAGCCGAAAAATATCCATCTGTGGCTAAATATCTAATATATTTTTAAACTAAAAGGTATTTTGAGTTAAAATTTTACACTTAAACAATACTTCTCAAATTTCTTAACAATTTCTGCACAAGCTCAATAGCTTTTAGAAATTGACCTAAAAAATCATTGACATTGACTTGACCTTAACAAAATGACATACAACTCAATTGCAGTACTTATAAAAGCTCTGCCCAAATATTTGTCTATAACTAACCAAGTTATACAACAAAATTAAAAAAATGCTTTTTAAATCCTCAAAAATGCAAAATATCTTAGGTCTCAATCGTTAGAGACAAGCTCACAAGCATAAAAAGTAGCAAAATGTAGTAAAAGTTTGACACTTTCAACTTCCTGACAAAATGTCAGCACAAATTTTACTAACTGAAAATCAAAGCATTTAATTCACGGTTTTCACCATATATTCTGAATTTCGTGCAGTAAATTGGACAAAACTACCTGAAAAACAGCTAAAGCTTAACCTGGATGGTATCAAAGTGTGCAAAGCCAAAGCACAAGCTCAAAATTAATACTTAACCGTAAGTATTACAAAACTTTTCTCATCAATATGTAATGGCAATGATATAAACTGAATTTGATGGAAATAATTAGCTTAAAACAAAAGGGAATTACCTTTAATGGGCGCCAAATTGTCACGTGGGTTTCCTAGCCCGGCAGGGGCTTTGCCCAGAGGAAACCTACGGACAATTAAAGTTACTTAAATTAACCAATCTAAATCTTACCGAAAGCTCAAGCAGGTGCTTACACTTATTTCCATCAAACTATTCAGGGGTTTCTAAAGGATGTCAAAATGAAACGTTAGTTTTGTGACACATAATTTATTTCTATTCTCACACTGGGGAAGTTGTTCTACAAGTAAATCATTTATTAAACTAGCATTAAGCACCTTATATTTATAATGTCAGACGATAAAGCTGGGTCGTGCCAATAATGGTTCTACAATGATTTACAAGCGGACCTATCTAAGTTTGTTAGTCCCTAAATTATCATTTGCCATCACATACGATTGTACTAAATTCTCTATCGATAACGCCGGAGGAAGTCGAGGCGGCTCTTCGCCGCATGAAGAATCGGAAAGCTGTCGGAGCCGACGGAATCGCTATAGAGGCGTGGAAGTCGATGGGCTCTCAGGGTGTGAGCATACTCACTGATATTTATAACCGCATACTCCTCACCGGGAAGATACCCAACCAGTGGAGGCTGAGTATCATTACTCCAGTATTCAAAGGTAAGGGCTCGGTGCGGGAGTGTAGCAAGTATCGCGGTATAAAGGTTATGTCTCACACCATGAAGCTCTTTGAGCGCATAATCGATGCTCGGCTCCGACAGGAGTGTACAGTCTCGGAGTGTCAATATGGGTTTCGGCCAGGGTGCGGAACGATGGACCCTGTATTTGCCCTGAGGACCCTCATGGAGGGATACAGAGCAAAGAACACGCCTCTACATTTCCTGTTTCTGGACATGGAAAAGGCCTTTGACTGTGTCCCTCGTGAGATGATCTGGTGGGCGCTGCGGTCCAAGGCTGTACCTGAGGCCTATATTGACACTATCCGGGACATGTACCACGATTCTGATTCAATAGTCAGGACCGCTGTTGGTGACACCAACCCCTTCTCTGTCACTGTTGGAGTACATCAGGGCTCTGTGCTCAGCCCGTTTCTGTTTAGCGTGATATTAGACGCCCTGTCAGCCAGCATCCGAGACTACCATGAGCAGCCACCGTGGCTATTCATGTATGCTGATGATATCGCGCTGACAGACTCTGATAAGGGCCGACTTGTCCAGCGTGTGAACAGATGGAGGGGGTCGCTGGAGAACGGCGGTCTTAAACTAAATGTGGCGAAGACAGAGTACATGGCCTGCAATAGTACAGATCCTCTACCCGTCCGCATAGGCGTGGACATGGTCGAGCGCACGGATCAAGTTAAGTACCTAGGATCTGTACTTAGCACTACCGGGGACATCGACAGCGACGTCAAAGCCCGAATTTCCGCTGCTTGGGTCAAATGGCGGGAGATGACTGGGGTTATTTGTGACCCCAAAATGCCGATTAAGTTGAAGGGACAGGTCTATAAGACCATCATTAGACCTGCCCTTCTGTACGGCAGCGAGACTTGGCCTTTACTAGAGCGGCACAAGCAGGAACTGCGTGTAAGGTAATTATATATTTTGAGAATTCATATCTATATTGTTTTAACAATTTACAGATTAAACTCGGCAAGTAATTATGTTTATTCACTAAGAGACGGTCAATTGACACTTTGGACAAGTCACGTGGACTGTCACGTGACTTGTCCAACGGATCGACTGCGGGGGTAGATTGGCGGGAACAGCTGGCTTTAAAAACACAAGCGAGTACCTGAGTGGGGCATTCTGTTGCGAGCCTTGGAATGAGACGGATCTCTCGACAGAGCTCGATGGCTGTTTATATTACGGATTGTTGGATGTATGTTATTGTGTAATATAGTTTAAGGAGTATCAGAAAATATATTTGGATAAAATGTGTGTGATGTTTTAATCCTGACCTAAGGACCCCAATAGGTCAGAAGTGGGATAAAATAAGGCTAAAACTTGCCTTTCTACGCTCACCGCTCGAAACAAAAAAAAACGTAAGTACATTTTGAATACTTCTGACAAATAATCTAGTAAAACTATGGAAATATAAGAGTAGGACGTGAGTACAACTTAATTAAATGTAAACGCTGGAAAGGTTTTGACGATGGCACATGTTATTAAACTATTACTTTAAAGGTTAATCTTATTGAACGATTATTGGAAAAGCAAAGTTATTTTCTTTCCTTTTTAATATTCTATTGATGGTTTTTTCCTTTTCCCTCTCTCTTTTACTTAAAATAGGTAATCTTACACTTTAGTTACTCTGTATCTAACAGAGTTTGTAAACACCGTATTTAAATCGTTTTTATTGAAGGGTGATTCTATTACATGCTAAGTACCTATCTGATTTATTTCACTGTAGTTTCATGTGCCTCAAAATGACATGCATAATTATTAATTACCATCAAATGGATGATTAAAAAAAATTTAAACATTTATTTTAAAAATAAATTATACTTCTATGCTTTATTTACTTTACTTAAAAGTGATCTAAAAATTAATTAGCGATAGCGTGTTTTTTTTGGCTGCATCTTCTTTTTTTTTCCTACTTTTATGGGATTCTAAGCTTACGTTGTAAGTTTCAGATTACCGCGCATAATATGAATAGCGAGGCTGGCTCGAGGAAAGAGCCAAGTCCTCGTGAGGAAAGGATTGGAATGGATAAGGATGGAGGCTATGTGAACAGTCGAGGGGAAGGACTGTCACATAGATTTCAGGATGGAATGCCCGGGGATAAGGGCAAGGGAAAGGATAATGGATTGGATGGAAGTGCGTCAGGCTCGAGGACAGAGCAGATAGCACATGGACAAAATATGACACAAAGGAGGAGTCGCTCGCGGCATCGACCAAGTGACTATGACAGCGAGGAAGAGTACAGGAGGAGGAGGAGGAACAGGAGGACAAGGAGGAAGAGTTATTCGTCATCTGGATCATCTGAACCTGGAGGATCACCGGTACTGCCTGCCAGAAGGACTCGAGGAGAGAGAAGTAAGGGATCTGATCCTAATATTATGTTAGACAAATTTTTGAGCATTCTTGATAATTTCAAACGTTCGGATAAGCCCAAATTAACTTTTAACACAAATGTAGTGCCTGAATTTGATCCGAGTTCGAAGGAGCAGACCATTCTCACTTGGCTAACGAAAGTGGAAGAGTGTGGACAAATTTATGGATGGGAGGATAAAGAAATAATCCACTATTCGTTACCCAAGCTGACTGGTCTAGCTAAAACATGGTACCAGGGCTTATCCACGTTGTTATTCACTTGGACTGAATGGAAACAGAAGTTAATAGAATCATTTCCTTATCGGGAGGACTACGCTGAACTATTAACGGAAATGTTAGCTAAGAAAGTTAAATACGGCGAGTCGTTTGAGCACTACTATTACGCGAAAGTCAACTTGCTCAACCGCTGTAAGATCTACAACAAACATGCAGTCGACTGCCTTCTTAACGGTATAGAGGATCGCACTGTCAAAGTCAGTGCTCAAGCGGCTCAGTTTAAGGAACCTGAGGAAGTTCTTAAATATTTTAGGACTATAAAAGTTGGCCAACCCCGTGACAACAATAATGCAGCATCCTTCAAGAAAAATAATAATAACGAATCTGAGATCCCATTTGCCGATAACCGTCCTTCAGAAACTAGTAAAGCGGGTTCTAGTAATTCAAATATACGGTGTTTTAATTGCAACGAGATTGGCCACCCGAGCTTCAAATGTAACAAGCCTTTATTGACTTGTACGACTTGTAATAAGATAGGGCATCAGGCTTCTAACTGCTATAAGAATAAAATCACAGATAGTAAGGACAATCCTCAGGCTGCTGACAAAAACAATGTTACTAAATAGGTTCTTAATGTTAAGTAGAACCGCCAGTTTAGGACCTCAGATCGACTGTCAGCTTGACTTACCACTTTTTAATGGCGTAGGACCTAACTTAACAAAGTAAATCTTTTTTTGGTGGAGAAGGACACCAACATTGAAGGTAAAGCAGTGACATCAATATTAGTTACAGCAAACACTCTATCAGATGACAGTATGTGGCGTCAGCGGGTCATGGAGAAGTCCCGAGGAAGAAGAATACTATGTCTTTCGTGGTATGTATTAGGTTACGAACCAGCGCACTACTTTATTGGTGTATAATGTTTCGGCAGACACGACGTGCATTCAGAAGGGTAAGTTAATAATGCGAACACTTATAAAAACCTCACAGGACTCTAGACACATGCTTAGCGACGGCTGCGTGAGTATTAAAAACGACACAGCAAATAAAGACATCAACGTGCTGAATTGATCAAGGTATAATTTCAATAAGGATTGTTTCTCTAATAGCCTCAAGGATCTTGGATATAGGTACAAATACAACAGAGATGATGATTATCCGGCTCCAATATTATTAGCAGGTCAGAAGGTAAACCTGGTTCAGTTTTATCTTCAATGATCACAGAAAGCCGTCGACGGTTTATAGCGAAGGTGACTTGGTACGTATGGCCAGACAAGTCCCTCATGATGGTAAATCTCAGAAGCTTCGAAAAAAATATCAGGGTCCTTACCATACCTATACTAAAAGTCTTACCTAACGATAAATTCCTTATAGAGGACACACCGATGAAAGTATGAGGCTGTCGTGGCCATAGATAGAATTCAGCGATTAATGATATTTACATGAGAATTAGAAATCGGAGATTAAGATGAGGATGTCGATGATAGTTGCTAGATAATATATATGTACATATAAAGTCTTGAGGAATCATATTATTGTCTGTTATGTTGAATTATCCACTAGATTGTCCTACTGGTAGTTTTGTAACAAACAATGAGGGAACAAATCATACCTAAATCACTTTGCCATTGTATTTGATTGTATTGTAACTTCTTGAGGTGTTTAAGGAATTAAAATAGACATGTAAAGATTTTGGTTGATAGTATAATTTATATTTAATTACACAAACGGGTCTACCGCGATATAATCCTATCCTACGGGTATATCGCGATATAGTCTTTCCGTGACCACAGCTGGTGCAACTCAGCTGAAACGTCGGAATTAAAGGTAAAAACAATGAAATTATATCGCGGTAGACCCGTTTGTGTAATTAAATATGTGTACAAAACGCGAGAGTTTAAAGTGTTTGTGACGTCCAGGCTCCGTTGTGTACTGGGTGATCAAATGAAACAACTGTTATTGTTCGTGCACTCCGCCAGCCACCCGCCGCCATCACACTTCCCCACGGAGTGAAGCTAGCGGGTAGTTGCGTCGTACTGTTTATTGTGTAATCGTCACATCTCTCCCTTTTTATAATGATTTATTTATTTTACTTTATATATTTATCATGCAACAATAGTTCAGTTTATCGTATTATCTTATACTCGCTAGGTTAATTTATTTTTCCAATCTAGGTATACTACCACCGGTTCGGAAAGGTTAACCTCAGACCCGAGAAGAACCGGCGTAAGAAACTCGGCGAGGTGTGGATGTATTCATTTTACAACAGTTAAATAATAAATATTTTCCAACACTAGCAAGCCTTTAAATCTGTAAAACTATTATTTTACTTTTACAATTTCTTCTTAGGTGTCAGTCCCTCTCCTTCTCCTATTTGCAGTTTTGAGTTTTTTATTCAATTGCTTATAACTCAAAGATTTACTTTAAACGCCTTAATTACTACATTTTCCTTTTGATGCTTACACATTTTCAGGTATTTCCATTAGCATACAATATAATATTTTACTAATTAATACCTATTTCATGATTTAGGTACAATAACATTGTTAGGTTGCCAAGCGCCTTGGACATTAGTTACTTATTGGCAATAACTGATTGACTCTGTTTTACTTGTCTTGTATGATGTTAATATATATAATGCAATTTAAAATACTTGTAGATAATCCAAGGTCAAATAAAGTAGGAATGTTACATTCGTTGTAGAGGTACCACGTCAAGTACCTATGATTAGTTTTACTTGTGAATAGGTTAAGCAAACAATAATCTATATAAATAGATTTATATATTATTAATTTGTTAGGTACCTACTAAGATTTACCTGCCTATTTGACCATTATTATTATTAATTGCATTGCATACATATCTAATTATCGTTCTTTAATTATAATACTTGAATAATATAATCTTGACATCAATTAATCCAAATATTTATTTTATTCATTTTATTGCTCAAAAAGTAACACAGCAAATATAATATCGAATGTAATATTAACTAGCAACTTACTTATGCGAAGAATCATAATTACAATTTATGTTATGAAAATAACGTAACACTTTACTAATTGAAAGCTGATTTTTCAATTGAATTGTGACCAGTAAGTATTGTATTATTATTTCCACAATAATTACTGTCAGACTGTCACATAAATATTATTATTTGTACTTATACACTTTTTCATCGGTTTATTTCAATTACTTGCAACATATTTTATAAACCTGAAACATAGGTATACATCTTGTAAGTATGTCTGCTTCCTATATCCTGCCATTGGTAAGTATGTCATTTAATTTCAATAACATCTCCCAACGAACCAATGGAATTCCATTATTCTAACCATGATCCCATGAAATACTGAGTACACCAGAGTACAGTTCGAATGTTTAGGTACTTTACCATTTTATCGTTACGTTTAACGTTTCTAAATGATAAGACCTAGGTTTTTGGTCTTTTGAGTCTTAGTGCTCAATTAGTACAATAAATGTGTACTCTTGGGTAGATCAATGAAGTGGTTCAAGCTACAACTTTAATCTACTAGTTTTACTTAATTTGTTAGCCTCAACAAATTAAACATCAGGCAAACTGTCATTGAGAGCGATCAAAATCACGGTTAATTCGAATACTTATTGTTTTTATTTTATAATGTGTAGGAATGTGTACCGACACACAGTATTTAGTTATTTGTTTCTGTTTTGATTTAATGTATCGGTTCTGAGACTATGTATAATTTCTAATGTATGTATTGTCTCAACCGCATACCTAAGCGTTTTGGCATCCTTAATTATTGTAAGTTTATGCATGTGACTGAAATAAGGAAATATATTTTCCGGTAAAGTGCCTTTTTAATTACACTTAATTATAATTAGTCATCACATCACACACATCACTCATCTTCATCTGAGTAGGTGTATCTACTACCTAGGTAGTTAAAAAGGGACTTCGTCATCTACACTGTTAACCGACAAAAGTCGTATGTCTATTTACAAGACATTAGGTTAACTGCTGGTCACTAGAGTTTTTCTGTTAGTACCTTAACACCTTAGTCATGGTTGCCTTGGGTATAGTTTCGTAGTTTAGTAAGCAGTGCTTCCTCACCGTGTAAGGCTCCCCGCATCGCCACTTCAGTTTTTACAGCATTGACTTTAGGTACTACATGACATGATGTATTATGACAGGCCCAGCGTCTATTTACGTACCTGTTGTACTTGGGTTTGTAATTGAGCTTTGCCCTGATTATTATTCTATAGAATCATGTATTCCGGCTCTAAAATAGATTGGAATTGGGATTTATTATATGAAATCTGGGTCATATACGATTTTGAAGAATTGTATATCCTCATCTATTTATAGGTTTTATTTGGGCAGTTTAGGCATGCCTCTGTGTTCCACAATTTCCACGGCTACTTACGCAGAATGCATTATTACTCTTATCCTGGTCACCTGCTTGTTTCTCTTAAACTATAATTTAACCTGTCTTCTAACTGTTCCAACAGGATTGCTACAACAATCTTTAACCGGAATACCGTCAAAGTCGTCGTATAATATATTTTTATATATACTTTGTTCGTTTTTATTTAAACTGATACATTAAGTTCTTACCCATACGAACATCTGCAAAATGCAGTAAATTTATGATACGGGTACTTATAGGTTAGAAGAAGGTTAAATTGTAATACTTTACAGGAAATGTTTTCCAACTGGCGTATTTTTTTTTGTATACTTAATTGAAATCTATCCTGAATCTACATTAGTAGATATGCCTATTCCCGAGGCCATCCATCTATACCTACGCCTTAAGTTAACTGGAACAGTAGGCAGAGGCACTTAACTGCTTATTATATAATTTCGAATTCAATAAATACATTACATAATAGGAGGTCACTCTATACTAACATAATGTCAGTTAATGACTATTTTGCCTCCCTATTAAGTTTTGGTCGGCTAAAGAATCCATCTAATGGTGGTATCTAGGACATTTTGGATGACCTAAAACAAGATACTATCGTTAGTACCAACCAACACTATATCGCGTCAGTTTACTTTTAAGTACTATGTTGTACTAATTTGGACGACCTATAACAAAAGGTCCTATCGTTAGTACCAACCACCACTATCGCGTCTACTAGACTAGTTACTAGGTACATTTGACTCTTTTGGTTTGTTAGTACCAGTTGAACATTCAACTTACTAATTATTCTCTGTTTGTATCGTAGGTAAGTGTTATGATTTCGCTTATCATTTCTTTTGTTTTGCTAGTACTAGTTGAACATTCAACCTACTACTTATTTATTTTGCTAGTACCAGTTGAAAGTTCCAACCTACTAATTATTTATTTTGCTAGTACCAGTTGAAAGTTCCAACCCACTAATTATTTGTTTTGCTAGTACCAGTTGAAAGTTCCAACCTACTAATTATTTGTTTTGCTAGTACCAGTTGAAAGTTCCAACCTACTTATTATTTGTTTTGCTAGTACCAGTTGAAAGTTCCAACCTACTAATTATTTGTTTTGCTAGTACCAGTTGAACAATCAACCTACTAATTATTTGTTTTGCTAGTACCAGTTGAACGTTTCAACCTACTAATTATTTGTTTTGTTAGTACCGGTTGAAAGATTCAAACTACTACTTATTTGTTTTGCTAGTACCAGTTGAACGTTTCAACGTACTCATTATTTGTTTTGCTAGTACCAGTTGAACGTTTCAACCTACTAATTATTTGTTTTGCTAGTACCGGTTGAAAGATTCAACCTACTAATTATTTGTTTTGCTAGTACCAGACTACCAGTTGAACATTTCGACCTACTAATTATTTGTTTTGCTAGTACCGGTTGAAAGTTTCAACCTACTAATTATTTGTTTTGCTAGTACCGGTTGAAAGTTTCAACCTACTAACTATTTGTTTTGCTAGTACCAGTTGAACATTTCAACCTACTAATTATTCGTTTTGCTAGTACCAGTTGAACATTTCAACCTACTACTTATTTGTTTTGCTAGTACCAGTTGAAAGTTTCAACCTACTAATTATTTGTTTTGCTAGTACCAGTTGAACGTTTCAACCTACTAATTATTTGTTTTGCTAGTACCAGTTGAACGTTTCAACATACTAATTATTTGTTTTGCTAGTACCGGTTGAAAGTTTCAACCTACTAATTATTTGTTATGCTAGTACCGGTTGAAAGTTTCAACCTACTAATTATTAGTTTTGCTAGTACCGGTTGAAAGTTTGAACCTACTAATTATTCGTTTTGCTAGTACCAGTTGAACATTTCAACCTAGGTACTACTTATTTGTTTTGCTAGTACCAGTTGAAAGTTTCAACCTACTAATTATTTGTTTTACTAGTACCAGTTGAACGTTTCAACCTACTAATTATTTGTTTTGCTAGTACCAGTTGAACGTTTCAACCTACTAATTATTTGTTTTGCTAGTACCGGTTGAAAGTTTCAACCTACTAATTATTTGTTTTGCTAGTACCGGTTGAAAGTTTCAACCTACTAATTATTTGTTTTGCTAGTACCGGTTGAAAGTTTCAACCTACTAATTATTTGTTTTGCTAGTACCAGTTGAACGTTTCAACCTACTAATTATTATTTATACCAACTGTAGCATAGATGTGATGTACAGTTTACTTCTTGCAATTTATTTTTCTTGTTAGTCCGACTCCGACTTACTACCTCAATTCATTTGATGCTGAGTTTACGTGTCTACTCCTACAGTAAAACAATAACAAAGCCCTCGGCATTCATCAGTCTAAGTACGCTATCTATGTTCTTGACTCACTTGACATCGTAACGATCCTTGATAATTTAACTGGTCCGTTACCTGCTAGCATTGTTTATTATCATAAACAGCACATACCTATGTATATATAAATACATGTTAAGTCGACACTAAGTTAACATCGATTCATACCCATATCGTGCTATAAATAGCATTTCAATTGATTATAACTGGTTATTTTAACTGAACAATATTTCTTTTAGGACATAAGGTCCATAAAATGTATACAACTATACCGACTTAATATGCAGGTTTCTCTATACGTTCCCTCATGTAAAAATATCTTAGTATTTGATTACACGACTAAGTAGGTCGGTATATTTTAAGTATGAACGGTAAATACACAACTCATAATAATTATGATTTCCGCGAAGGTAGTTTGATTATTTACCCTTTATATCATATGAATTCTAATATACGATTTTGAGTCAGAAAATAAACCATGTACCATCTGTATTTGTAACACGCAAACCATCAGCATATTCGTTTCTGTCATTTCATGGAAATATTCATGGCTAATACGTCGGTGCCACATCATAGGAATAATGTAACATGAGTACATTATTTTTTGTAGTGACCCCAATTATTGATCTATCTTGCATTGATTACACTTTTGGATTTACATTTGGTAACTAGGCTCACGCACAGTAGCCATTGTCAAAGAGTTAGTGTAATAAGCACGCGTATATTTCTTCTTTGCTTAGTAAACATTCCTCCCGAGCTACGTACCATCAATTATTTACTCAATAATAGTTGTAAAGTTAACCACTGTTCTTATGTAAACAGTCAACAAATTTTCGCATTATGTACAACCGTACGTCACTCGTTACACTGAATATCACCTCGCCCAAAATTTTGTATTACCTGAATACAATCGGCAGCTCGGGAGGAAATGGACAAATACGGTAGCTATTAGGTTAGGATTTCCATACCTTAGGTTTGTTTTTTTTTTCCGCCACCGTTACCTTTCCTTTCCGTATTTTTTTTGTAATATTTTACCCTCGTCGCCATCTGTGACGTCCAGGCTCCGTTGTGTACTGGGTGATCAAATGAAACAACTGTTATTGTTCGTGCACTCCGCCAGCCACCCGCCGCCATCACACTTCCCCACGGAGTGAAGCTAGCGGGTAGTTGCGTCGTACTGTTTATTGTGTAATCGTCACAGTGTTATAGTATAATTTATATTATTTTAGCGAATAAGTGTATGACAGTAAATAACAAAACTTGTTTGATTATTATGTCACCATTTTGTTTATAGATATATATATATATATTTTTTCTGTTTACAAATAATAGCGAAGGGACTCGCTATGTGTAGGATGGCCGAGCTGTAAGGTAATTATATATTTTGAGAATTCATATCTATATTGTTTTAACAATTTACAGATTAAACTCGGCAAGTAATTATGTTTATTCACTAAGAGACGGTCAATTGACACTTTGGACAAGTCACGTGGACTGTCACGTGACTTGTCCAACGGATCGACTGCGGGGGTAGATTGGCGGGAACAGCTGGCTTTAAAAACACAAGCGAGTACCTGAGTGGGGCATTCTGTTGCGAGCCTTGGAATGAGACGGATCTCTCGACAGAGCTCGATGGCTATTTATATTACGGATTGTTGGATGTATGTTATTGTGTAATATAGTTTAAGGAGTATCAGAAAATATATTTGGATAAAATGTGTGTGATGTTTTAATCCTGACCTAAGGACCCCAATATGCGTGTCACGGAAATGAAGATGCTGCGGTGGATGTGCGGAGTTTCACGCAAGGATCGCGTCCGAAACGCCCACATTCGGGGTAGTCTTGGCGTCCGTGACATTGCAGACAAACTGCAAGAGTGTCGCCTTCGTTGGTATGGCCACGTCTCGCGCAGACCGGCAAGTTACGTGGGTAATAAATGCCTGGCCATGCCGCCTCCTCCCGGTACGGGAAGAAGAGGCCGGCCCAAGAAGCGATGGCTTGATGTCGTCAAGGAGGACATGCGTGCCAACGGACTCACTACCAGGGATGCCGAAGATCGGGCAAAGTGGTCACGAAGGAGTCGGAAGGCGGACCCCGGGTCCTCGCGCCCCGCGCGGGGGCACAGCCGGGATTGACGCCAGGATGATGATGATGATGATGATGATGACGATTGTACTAAATTCTCTAATTTTAAATTTGGAAAATGCTTCTAGGATAGAAGGAAAGCGTACACCAACCTCATCACAATGTTACCGCCAGATCGAACCCGTGGTGCCATCCACTGTGCCGGAGCCAAGTGCAGCAGCAAGCAACTGACCAAACACCGTGGAGCACCGCCGTAGGACTAAGACCTCAGTTTAGAGATGACATCTCCTCCATCCAGCAGAAAGACGAAATGCTCATGGCGAACTGCTCACCAGATAGCAGTAACATAACAGTAACGTAACATAACACCCAGTCAGCTGAAAGAAACATTTCAACATTAACAACCAGAAACATGTGGTATCTTAACCTTTCAAGGGACATTATTATATTCTGAGTCTCTTACCAGCTGGAAATTCCTAGAGTGGATTCATCTCACAGCTCTGACTAACCCACCCAACCACATTGTTTCACCAGCAGACTGGAAACAAAACGAATGGTCAAATATGCAGGGACAAGGATTCAACAAAGGAAATAAACTTGTAGACACCATTACATTTTACTTACTGTTGATGGCGAAATAACTACTATCTGAGCTTCCTAGCTCATGGATTCGATGCTACCAGAGCATGATGTTTATCGCTTCACTCTTCTATGTAAAAGATGCCCATCCAGGGCGAAAGCCAACCAGGAAATGATCTCAAGCCTAACTGTCCCTGGGATAACACAATCAAAATAACAGTAGGTAACTAATGAAATCCATGGAATAATTTTATATGTAAGTTCGACATATAGAAATAATTCATATTTAATTATTTAAATATATTTCAACCTTTTTTGTATTTATATATTAAGTCTTGATTTAAATATTTAATTAATATTATTCCATCAATTTAGGATTTAATTTGAAGTAGCAACACCATCAGATTTAATTAGTTTCTAATTGGCCAAATGGTTGTCATTTGTTTTGTTGCTACATCAATGACTTCCTTGCCATAAAACAAAACTATACTATATTCGAGACAATCCTAAAAACGTTAAACTGAATCATTCATGCAAAGTGCCGTGTCACACTGTTGAAGGACCACTATAATTTTTGAAACAGACATCTTCGGCGTGGTTTCTGCTTTTTCTGCTGCTGCGCAACCTTGACAATATTTATTTTTGATTCCCAAATAAAGAATATTCCCCGTATGTTTCCCCAGTATTGCAGCTGCGCCAGAAAGAGCGGAATAATTTTTTTTGTAACTTCGTTTGCTTCAGCAACCGTCAGCTATTACATCGATCTCGCCGTATCCTTCTTCCGTAACTATTCCTTGCGATATAGCCAGCTCTTTCTCCTGTCTTCCGGCTTCCTGCATAGTTTCTATTGCAACTTTTTCCCAGTGTTTCCCAATTAAATTATGATTGTAGTTGTATGTGTTTCCAGTCAATCTAGGCACATTGATTGCTGAGAATAGTTCTTGTAATTGTGACCGACCACATCCTACGGCGTTGGGCCAGCTACTGCGCAGGCATTTAAATTCAAATAATTATCCTCGCAGATATCATTTTCTATATTAAAAGTTATATTGCACATTTTACATTTAAAGGTAAATGTTGACATGAGACCATTTTGATGTTCGCCTGTTAATATTATGTTATTTGCCGAACAGCCTAAAGGGCCGTGGTTACAAATACCAAGTAATTTTTTGGTGAACTGGGATACACTGCCCGATTCGAACTTTAAGATAGGTCAATTAACAGATCTAGAAACGATATGGATTAGATGTGTCAGTGTGAAAAGTGACGTTTTTGTTTGAAGAAACGTCATCTTAAAGTTCGAATCGGGCCGACAACCAAAAGTCTTCTACCAACGTGTTTTTCTGGAATTGTGGCTTCGGGTTCCGTCGTTATAACCAAACCGAGTTGGTGGTAACTACTGGGAATAATTTTTCCCAGTAGTTACCACTGGTGAAAGGTGGGAAAAAAATTCCCAGTAGTTACCACTGGTAACAACTTGGTAGTACCTAGTGGGAACAACCCTATTTTTATGATCTCAATAAAGAAACATGTGTTTAACTTTTTATACTCATTTCAGTTATGTTTTGTTTTCAGTATGTTATAACGACGGAACCCGAAGCCACAGTTCCAGAAAAACACGTTGGTAGAAGACTTTTGTATCCCAGTTCACCAAAAAATTACTTGGTATTTGTAACCACGGCCCTTTAGGCTGTTCGGCAAATGACGTAATATTAACAGGCGAACATCAAAATGGTCTCATGTCAACATTTAACTTTAAATGTAAAATGTGCAATATAACTTTTAATATAGAAAATGATATCTGCGAGGATAATTATTATAAAACACATACAACTACAATCACAATTTAATTGGGAAACACTGGGAAAAAGTTGCAATAGAAACTATGCAGGAAGCCGGAAGACGGGAGAAAGAGCTGGCTATATCGCAAGGAAGAGTTACGGATGAAGGATACGGCGAGATCTATGTAATAGCTGACGGTTGCTGGAGCAAACGAAGTTACAAAAAAAAATATTCCGCTCTTTCTGGCGCAGCTGCAATACTGGGGAAAAATACAGAGAATATTCTTTATTTGGGAATCAAAAATAAATAATGTCAAGTTTGCGCAGCGGCAGAAAAAGCAGAAACCACGCCGAAGGAACATGTCTGTTTCAAAAATTATAGTGGTCCTTCAACAGCAATGGAGAACTGCATTCTGGTTTAAAAAAAGGGTTTAAAAAATCTATAGAACAGCACGGTGTGGTCTATAAAAGACTTATATCGGACGGAGACTCTAGTACACACATTAAAATACTAGAAACGCGTCCGTATAATAACACAACGGTGGAAAAAATAGAATGCCGAAACCACATTATGAGGAACTTTTGTAATAAATTGCAAGGGCTAACGACGGAAACAAGATTTTTATTGAGACACAGAAAATGTGTAACACGAAAAGCAATAATGGCTCTTCGTTGCACAATAATAAAAGCTATTAGAAAACACAAAGATAATTCTGACGTGGAGCTTTTGTTTGAGGACATACTGCGCTCCCACCTGCACGCGTCCGAAGAACACAGTCGGTGCAAAAAGTATTTTTGCACCCAAGTTGGGACTGTAAACAAATAAAAGGTATCAACTGACTTTTTCACGAGTGCTGTATGGCAAAGAATTGATTATCTTGTTCAAGGAGTTGCGGCTCACTCGAGAAGTCTAATCCATGATGTGGATAGTAATCGACTTGAAATTTTTCACAGCGTAGTAGCGAAACTAGTCGGCGGAAAACGCATAAATTTTTCGAAGAAAAATTCATATCAAATCAGATTGCATGCTGCCGCCGTTGCGTTTATACGAAAAGATCAATTTCATTATTGTACAAGTCAATGAATGGAGGAGTAAGTCCTACAGGAAAAGTAAAGTGGTTGGAGGAAACACGATTGAAAAAAGCTGTTTATAATCGAAGAACTGTAAAATCAAAGCGGCGATTGTACATCAGCCTAAGGAGCAAAATAAAGATTACGGAAAAGGATGTCTGAAGCCTGATCTTGACGAAGAGACATATTATAACAAATGCAAGGAACACTTTCTGTCCAAATTACAAAAAACAGACGACGAAAGAAATAAAATTAAAAGAAACATCATACTTCAGAGTGAAAGTGGAGATTGGATGGAGTTACGGCGTTCACTGCTGACGGCTTCTAATTTTGGAAGAATAATAAAAAGACGTGACGATACCAGCTGTGCCAACACTGTAAAGGACTTGTTATACAAACCAGCAAACTTGTGTAATGTTTCGTCGATAAGACACGGCCGTGAGAATGAGAAGACAGCACTTACTCAACTGGCAACACAGCTCGATATAGAAGTTAAAAGGTGTGGACTGTTTATAGACAGAGAATTGCCATATCTTGGCGCCACACCTGACGGCTTATGTGGTGATGATACTGTCATTGTGGTGAAATGTCCCATAACAGCACACGGAATCGGCATAGACGAAGCTATCATAAAGAAAAAAATAACCTTCTGGAAAATAAATAGGAATGGTCAATACGATATTAACAAAAACCATAATTGGTTTTACCAAGTTCAAGGGCAGTTACGTATGACACAACGCTCAAAATGTATATTTGCTGTATGGGGCAGCGAAAATGAATCGTTGAGGGTCGAAATCATCAACAAAGATGATAAATTTTGGCAGGAGAAGATGGAACCAAAGTTGACAAAATTTTATATCGACTGCATACTACCAGAACTAATTGATCCTCGTCACCCTCGGAACATGCCCACTAGAAATCCAGCCTATATAGAAGTTAGATGTCATTCTGTTGTTAGATGAAAATTGCCTGAAAATCCGTGCAGTAGTTTTTGAGTTTATCGCGAAGATACATACAGACAGATGCGACGGGGGACTTTGTTTTATAAGATGTATAGTATTCATCACCATTTTGTTACGTTTTCTATGAACAGTGCACCATGTTAATTTTACATAAAAAATGTTACGAAATGTTGGCAAGATTATTTAGTAAGTAGGTACATACATACAAAAAAAAGATTTATTAATTAAAAATAAAAATCATTTAAAAAAAATTTACGAGTGTATATTAATCCTGTGTATTCCATAAAATGAACAGACAACAGACAATGAACTGAGAAGTAGCTGAATGTTTAAGAACCTTGTCTTAGTAACGTAGTTGTTTGAATGGGTAACATTAATGACAGCGATAAGGTAGTTAAGGTACTTAAATGTTTAGCTTCTGTCCAGGTCGACTTTGTTGTTCCAATAATCCCTACCCATTCTTTACTGTTAGGCTGTTAATTTGCAATTGGCCAAATTTTGTATACTTGTACAATCGAGGACATTCCCGGTGAACCACCTTAAGGGCAAAAATCGTTAAATAGGGCAGAAAGCATACAAAATGTGGCACAATTAAGAATTACAAATTAACACTCTGTATGAGTTGACACACAAATTCATTGAACCGATTTTACTATTTAAACCTTCTAAGTCGTTTTTTTTTAGCATTAGAAAGAACTCCACAAATGTAATCGTGCAATTTTTACCAGGCTCTTTAATTGTTAATGATAATGGAATTATCTAATGTTGCATGGTCAATACATAAGTATTTACTTCAAAATTTTACCGCGAAACAGTGATCGATTTGGAACCACAAGCTTACTTCTGCGAAGTTCTTTCTAATGCTAAAAATAGCTTAGGCAGTAAAATCGGTATTCAAAGTTAATAATAAATAAATTATAATTTAGGTTGTCAACTCTCGGCCTATTAAATAGAGTAATGACTGCGCGTCGTAATAATACGGAACAAATCCGCTAGATGTCGGTAGTAGTATTGAACACTCGTCGTAGTTTACTTAGTATTTACTAGATGGCGGTGCACTCAGGTAACGTTGTAAGGTGAAGAACGAGGAAGGGGGTCGAGGGAGTTGGAACGCGCGAGGTCATTCAGATAGGGGACGCCCTTTAATCATTTTCTAGTCAATTCGGATCCTATGATTACGGGCCGTAGGAAACTACCAAAAGCGGCCAAGTGCGAGTCGGACTCGCCCATGAAGGGTTCCGTAGCAGCAAGTAACATAATAAAATTGCGGTTTACGATTTATGACGTATTAAAAAAAAACTACTTACTAGATCTCGTTCAAACCAATTTTCGGTGGAAGTTTGCATAGTAGTAATTGTACATCATGTATTTTTTTTTTAGTTTTATCATTCTCTTATTTTAGAAGTTACAGGGGGGGGGGGACACATATTTTAAGAAAAAAATGATATTAAAAACCTCAATATCATTTTTGAAGACCTATCCATAAATACCCCACACGTATGGGTTTGATGAACAAAACATTTTGAGTTTCAGTTCTAAGTATGGGGAGCCCCCAATTTTTTTTTTCTATTTTTGTGTGAAAATCTTAATGCGGTTCACAGAATACATCTACTCACCAAGTTTCAACAAGTTTCAAGTTTTTATAGTTTCGGAAAAAAGTGGCTGTGACATACGGACGGACAGACAGACAGACAGACATGACGAATCCATAAGGGTTCCGTTTTTTGCCATTTGGCTACGGAACCCTAAAAAAGAAAAATCAATAGTTATCACAATGTGTACTTATTTAACTTGATGTTCAAAATACATTTTAGATTAATCTAAAGCATTAGTTGATCTAAGTTAGTTTTTTAAGGTGACTGACACGTGACGTGAAATATTTTGCGTTGCATAATTTGTACGATATTAGCAACTCTGTAAATATATAAGTTTTAATTTTAAATATAGATTTTTTTACAATGTAATTGATAACAACTATTTGTTCTATTATATTATTGAAGAATACGTTGTAATTTATTTTTAATTGTATTTTTATACGGCTTTAAAATTGTATGTATTTTGGATATTTTTTTGTTATCAGTTAGATTTTTTTAAATGATAAAATATACAAATTGGAACTATTTATTACTGTTTTTTTATTAGATCTTTAAATAACAAACACGAACATATTTTTATTTTGAGGTTATCTTTGATACTTTCGGAGAAAACGATAGTAGAGTAGATATGGGGTTTCTAGCGCACTTTAGGTAGTTAACTTCGCTCGCGGGTGAGAGGGGAGGGGGATA
Organism: Cydia splendana; assembly: GCF_910591565.1. Lineage (NCBI taxonomy): Eukaryota > Metazoa > Arthropoda > Insecta > Lepidoptera > Tortricidae > Cydia > Cydia splendana. The sequence continues at coordinate 88,200 of NW_026946911.1, forward strand.
AAGCGAGAGAGGTGAGGTGAGGTGAGGGGAAGGAAAGCGCCTCGGCGACACGTGAGCATTCAAGGTCGATGCCGCGGGTTGAGGGGTGAGGGGGTGGGGGCCTAGAGGGGTGAGGGGCGAAAGGGGACGGTGAATAGGGTGATGGAGTGAGAGGGGAGAGGTGAGGTGAGGGGAAGGGACGCGAACAAACATTGGAATAAGCTCTGTGGGTCAGAGGTGACTGTAATTACCTATCAATTATGTAAAAAAATATTTCCCACACAAAGAAATAAAAAGGTGTAACACACTTTTTAAAAATTTTGACCAAAGTTTGTCACAACCCATAGATAGGTATTATTGAGGATCTTAAAATAACATTTAACGGAATTTGTATTAAATCTACTAGTTTTGTAGGAAAAGAAGTGATGCCTTGTATATTAGGTCGGGATTGGTTATACCAACTAAAGCAATGGCCACTTAAATTAAAGGGCCAAGAAGAAGAAAAATCACAATACTTTAATACTCAAGAATATAACCTGACTAAAACTGTTTCAGAGGCTGAACAATTAATTAAAAGGAAGTTCGCAGAAGTATTTTCACCTGGCTGGGGAAACTTTGAAGGCGAGGAAATAACTTTAAAACTGAAACCAGGTGCCACTCCCAAATGCCTACCGGTAAGGCGGGTGCCTTTTTCTCTTCGAGACAAGGTAAAAAATGAAATCTCTAGATTATTGGCTAATGGAAGAATAGAACCCATAGAACATAGTCAATGGGGAACCCCAGTTGTTCCAATTCTCAAACCCGATGGGTCAGTGCGTCTATGTGGAGACTATAAGCTAACCCTTAACCCTAACCTAGAGATTGACCATTATCCGCTACCACATGTAGAAGAAATCTTTAATTGTTTAAAGGATGGACAATACTTCTGCGAACTAGATCTGAAAGAGGCTTATTTGCAAGCCCCACTAAGCAAAAAGTCACGAGAATGCACTACAATTGTGACAGAGTTAGGAACTTTTAAATACAAATATCTTCCATATGGTGTGAACACCGGCCCAGGATCTTTTCAAAAGCGCTCCGAGAACATCAAGCTGCTTCAGAGTGACCTCAAGCATAAAATTGTACTTTTGATCAACACCAAAATAGTGGACTCGTCGTGCTTCGATAACAACCTGTGCATCATCATGTGTCGACTGCTCATGCTGGTCATACCGACTAGCGATAAACTGTACAAATCTATTTTCGAATGGAATAAATCAGGGCTATTAGAAAAAATGCATGAATAAATAAAACCGGTGTAGGTTCCGTACTCGTAGTTAATACCGATCGCACGTCACGTCGTGGTAGTGGTAAGACATGTGGCCCGTACAAGATGATCAGCGGCCGTTGCGATTGGACGCGAGGCGCCGGGCGCAAGTTGAGCATTTGGTGCATCGGATAATTGCCGAGCTGCCCGAAGTGAAGCGCGCCGCCACCCGGCTGGCCAACGTAAAGTTGGAGCTGGCGCGACAAAGAGACGCGGCGGTGCGACGAATCGACTCCGCGCACGATGCCCTACGCACCCTTCACCAAGCGAACCAGCACTCGAATGCTTTGAGTATCTATGTCTTTGTAGACCTCGTCGTTTACCCCGAATATTAAAGTCAACATTTGGCCGAATAATCCTCTTTTTTTTCTGATTTGATTCAAGATTAAATTAGTGATTTCCTCTAGTCTTTCTTGCCCTTCATACAACTGGAGATACAATTGGGCACAGTGAATTTCCGTATTGGTTTTTGTTACTGTGTCACAGTAGTGTTTGAATTGTGCGGTGATTCCTCGAATGTCTTCAACGAAATAACAATTAACACGCGTTCGACAAGGATGACGGTCAGGGCATGAAGTTATCTAGATCCGAATTGTCAAATGTGCACAGCGCTATCCTGTGTTGCCAACTTGCCAGTAGTATAAACAGAATTACCCGAAAGTCTGAAATTTCTTTCGTGAATCGGAAGATATTGCTAACGAGTAATTAAAAATGACGTGTTATTGTAAAATTTAAGCTAAAATACATATAAATGAAAATTATAAAATTATAAAGAAATATTTTAACTTATTAACCATAGGTATAATGTACCCATGTAACATGTTATGTTGAAATAAAGTGGCAATGTTATTGTGACGTAGGCCCGTGTCACTCTGGGAATGGAAGACCATGTTCATGGTATAATAATATACTCCGCCTGGTACTCCATTCCCGTCTTTTCTAGGTCACCTAACTGACACGGGCTTACGTCATCATGCGACAGCGCTATATGATAATATGCGATAGCGCTATATAGCGGCCATGTTGTTGTGACGTAGCCCCGTGTCACTCTGGGAATGGAAGACCATGTTTTATTAGACTATTTATTTATTTATTTATTTATTTATTTATTACTCAAATAAGTGACACAGCATTACAGTAAAAACTAAGGCACTGTGAAACTACAAAATAAGAATACAAGAAAACAACAACAAAACTACAAATAAAAACCAAACACAAATTAAACATTAAATTCCACCATGACCATGTTTTATTAGACCATGGGCACTATCAGCCTACAAACCGCTCAAGAACGATGTAACTATTTGTTGGTATGTATAGCAATTTTATAAGGCGATTTAAGCCTGGCTTTTGTTTGGTGTGAAGCTAGCTGCATAAGTTCTCACGAGCGCTCGTTCGCGTTTACTTCAAGTGTATTATTATTTAGTTAGTCAAGTCGAGTCAGTGGTCGAGTTGAAAGTAACGAAAGTTTGTTTAAGTGAATTTCATTAAATAGTGAATGTGGATTTGTTCATTGTTGTGGCGTTTAGTTTATAAGTGTTAACAATCGATCAAAAAGTGGTTCCTTGTGACGGTTTGAAATGCGTCCACGTTTTAGTCAACCAAAACAAGGTAAAGTCTTTGACCTTTGTCGAAAAACGGGACATAATTTCCGCGGCAAAACCAACACCCGACTTGTGTATTTCTCAGTCAAGTCAGTCGCGTAAGAGAAATTTCTGTAGGGCCGTCTACAAAACTCATTGGATTGTTGGTTGTTCCCATACAAATAAGATGTACTGGTGTTGCATATTTTTTTCGAACGATATTAACGTTTGGAATACTTCTGGCTATAACGATTTAAAAAAATTATCTGGAGCGATAAAGAGGCACATGAATTCCGGTAAACATATGTGTGCAGTGATTTCTTTTAGCAATTTTGGGAAACAAAGGATCGATGCCTCTTTGTCGCGCCAATTATCAGAAGAAATATCTAAACATAACATGCGTGTTGACAACAATCGTAGTGTTTTTCAGAGGTTAGTCGATATTGTGTGCCAATTAGCTCAGCAAGAACTTCCTTTTAGAGGACACGGTGAGTCAAACACTTCATTAAATAGGGCCAATTTTTTGGAACTTGTATCGTTGCTATCAAAATATGACGGCGTTCTAGAAAAACATGTTCAAAGCGACAAACCAAGCTCGACCTATTTGTCTAACAAAATACAAAATGACATTATTCATCCCGTAGCAGACGTGATAAGAGCTCGCATTGAAAATGAAGTGAAAAAAACTAAATTTGTTTCTGTTATAATTGACGAAACTCCTGACGTCAGTCATAGGGAACAATTATGTTTGATTTTGAGATATTTCGGTGAAAACGATATTCACGATCGCTTTATGGGATCGCTTTATGTTTGTAATATTCTATCTAGTAATAGTATGCCCTCAGTGCGCTATGATTAGCTCACCTCGACACGCTAGCAGATACATTTGAGTCCGAAGAGTGAAGATTGGACACTTATTACGAAAACATATCTTTCGGCCTGCCACTCCTGGGGAGGAGGAGGGGGCTCCTCGCCTTGGATCTCCTCTTTTATACGGTCGCTCTGTGGTTATGATTATGACTAAAGTAATATTTGCTTCATAGGTGGGTTACAACCATAGGTATTAGGTACATATTTATTATTCATGCATTGTAACATTTATGAAAAAAAAAACATTATGACCACTACAAATATGACTTATTTTTTATGTCTATATTAATACTATGCACTGCAATACTTCGAACGAAAAACAATTATGGATATCAAGCAGATGACTTAAAATGTTATGCGAGTTAAATTAATGACTATAAAAAATATGTCATAACTCATTTATGACAAAAACCCAGTTATGCTCAGGAATAATTCTGACTAAAGATTTTTATGACTTACAATTTTATGAATAAAGTGTTATGACAATTAAAAATATGACAAAAGTTGTTATGCGACCAGTACGGTTACCATCAGTTTGTCACTGACATAAACGCCGTCGAGAACGTAATTTACTTTCTATACATCTCGCTCGCACTCGCATATTAGTGCAAACGGGATGTATAGAAAGTAAATTACGTTCTCGATGGCGTTTATGTCAGTGACAAACTGATGGTAACCGTACAGAGGGAGCCCCGATTCACGCAGATCAATCTAGGGCATAAGCCAGAAGAAACATATTGTTAGCGAGCTCGCAACAGTGTGCATTTGTTAGCTCGTAACTTGAACTAACAAACGCGTGCTATTGCGACCTTGTTTTTAGTTAATAGATTCCAAAAAATCAACGATGTCACAACTCTCCTGTATCACAACTAACCTCGGTCTCCCCAACCCTCTCAATCCTCTGTGATTTGAATATAGGATCAAATGAGCCCAGCAAAACGTTAGGCTTAGGCTGGCACTCTGAGTCTGATGAGCTGTATTTTCCAATAGGAAAACTAGTTCCCAAAGGAAATACCAAACGCGACATGCTATCGGTGATTGCTCAGATCTTCGATCCGTTAGGACTTCTGTCTCCGTTTGTAATCACCATGAAGATGCTACTGCAGCGGTTATGGCTTCAAAAGATTACATGGGGAGAAGAACTGTCTCCAGAGATCACCAAACAATGGGTAGAACTCTTGGAAGGATTGCCGGCACTGAATGTTGTCAGAGTCCCTCGTCATGTCATTTGCAACTCACCCGTAGCCTTCGATTTACACATTTTCTCAGACGCATCTGAACGCGCGTACGGCGCTTGTGTGTACGTACGTAATGTAGACAACGAAGGTCAGGTATTAGTTAGGTTATTGATCGCAAAAAGTCGAGTCAGTCCGATTAAACCTACGACTATACCTAGGCTTGAATTGTGTGGCGCTCTCGTTAGTGCTCATCTGTATGACAAGGTCATGACTTCACATAGAGCTCAGGTTAGAAACACGACATTTTGGACCGACTCGACTATAGTGTTAGGTTGGCTGAAGATGATGCCAAGTAGGTTACAACCCTTTGTGAGGAACCGAGTCTCGGACATTTTAGAAATTACCGGCAGGTGTACTTGGAGGCATGTTCCAACGGACCAAAACCCAGCGGACTTAATTTCCCGTGGATTGCATGCAAGTGTTATAGACTCGTTAGATTTGTGGTGGTCGGGTCCCAGTTTCTTGCAACAAGAAGTGGCTCAGTGGCCCTCGAATCCTACCACAAAGCACTGCGATAAGCTGCCTGAAACTCGCGTTGAGGTTTCATTGCACGTTAATATAATTAATGAGCCATTAATAGATTTCAATCGTTTCTCTAACCTCTCGCGGCTCATTCGTGCTTTTGCGTACGCTCTTCGTTTCATTAAAAAATGCCGCAAAAACGCAACGTCGACGTTGTCCACGTACCTCAATCATGACATTCATGAGGAATTAAATAATTAATTAAAGGTGATTATCAAACTCAGAGCGAATCATTTTCAGAATATGATATATTATCCAAAAAACAAAATTTACCAAACAAGAGTAAGCTCTTGAAATTCAACCCATTCCTAGACAACGACAACTTAATGCGTCCGTGGGAGGCCGTCTTTCCAATTCAGTATTTCCATACGAGAAAAAACATCCAATATTTTACAGTCCACACACCGATTCATAGTGATAGGGCTTAGCAAAAAGAAACTGCATTTTATGCAGAAAGCAAGCCGCTTTGCCCAGTGAGACTAGGGACCAATCTGAATAATTTCATCCGAGGAAACACAAATTTCATCCACTAGAATTCAAGATGGCGGACCTTTTCCAAAATGGCGGCTGCAAAATTTCAAAAAATTGTAGGCACAAAACGGCTGCACCGATTTTAGTAATTGATATATCAATCAATTAGTATTGATACCTGTAATTGTAAAAAAATATACTAATTTAGAAATTAAAGATGGCGGCCGAATATTAAGAAAATTGTGTTTTTATTTTTTTATTTTTTTCCTTCTAATGAAAATAACAACTAAATATTCTATAATATGGTCACATATTCTTAAATTTAAATGAAACCTGATAATATTACTTACAAAATAATAAAAAAATCTTATCAATCCGTAGAGTAGTTTTTGAACTATACGCATTGCAATAAGCGCGTAGCTGCCGCCCGAAACGGACCGCTCGCGCCAAAACTGACAACTTTGATGATATTTCTTTATTTTCAAAGGTATAAAAAGGACAGAAAATGTATTTACTTACTTTAATAATAATAAAAATAAGCCCGCAGGGCAGCTTGTGGCGAGCTGTTGGGGAGTAACGACCCCACGGACCCGAGTGCTCCCGAGAATCGGTCAGGGTCTCCGTCTCCGGCGTGTCTTCGTCGGTCGGAGTGGACCCCAAGGGGACCCGCAGGACTATCAGCTCTGGCTTGCCTTCATTGGCCGTCCAGAGAGGAGTCGCTAGAGCTATATGCTCCAGGGGTGGAAGTGAAAGATGCATAAGACGCGAGTTGGCACAGTGGCTGTTAACAGCCACTGGGTAGAAAGCGGCGCACACCTCTCGACACCCCTGAGCCGCTCACACCGATGTTGCTCCTGGTCGTCTTCGCGACGGCAGTTTCAGGGGCCCATCTAGTCAGCGGCGAGTCACCGCCTGCCTCGATGACGGTGTTAACATTGTTATGGCAGGTGTCCGGACCTCTTTTACAATAGCCCAGTCTCATTGTCCACCCAAACATCAATCCATAGACCGGTATAATGTTCACTTTTTTTACAATAGTCCCAATGCCTGCTGCGACCGGTTCATGGGTGTCTATTGTTGTGCCTGTGAACGGGTTCCAGCAGGCGTTCTACATGACATTAAAGCTCTCCAAGGGGCCTCTACGTGTAGGATCTATATCCCCACGCAAGCCTATCAAAAGACCGGGATTTATAGGCCCGTGAAATTCAAAATGGAGTACAAATAATAATAATAAGCCCGCAGGGCAGCTTGTGGCGAGCTGTTGGGGAGTAACGACCCCACGGACCCGAGTGCTCCCGAGACGAAGAAAGTTAATGTAATCACCGATATCTTCAAGTTCGTATGATCCTTCTGGTATTTCAATACACTCATTATTACCATAGCAGAATTGATAATTTTTACTATCGACGTTGGGTATTGAATTAAACGTAGAAAAATATAAAAACCCACACTCATACTCCCCTTCCAGCTGTAAAGGAGGGGAATAATTCGTAGTAAGCATCGAAGTTAAACCGGTTACAGATATGGTGAACGACATTTTAGGAACTGGCAATATTCATGTAATGTATCACATTTTATTTTTCGTAAGTATTTTAAACATAGGTGTCCACAATTAATAGTATCAAATTTTTGATAAATATACGATAGTTATAAAAAAAAACATATTTCTTTAAATATGATATAAGTTCAACAGTAGGTTTAATATCTCCGTAACTATTAAAATACTCACAATACGTGTTTAATTTTACATAGGCTACCCAGTGAGTCCCCATATTCTTAGAGATATCTAAATTAACAATTGCACACGTCGAGGTTGCTTTGGTAAGTTATCACGCATAAAAACACCCCTGAAATGTGGTATATCACATCCAAATTTTAATATATATATGTTTGTGAGGGCTCTCCTTGGCAGCCTTCTGCTTAGTTTTTTGATGCGTTTAAAAACAAACCACTGCCTTTCTTATAAGGTTTTATGTACAAGCCTTTGCCAATGGCAATTTATTCCATCATTTTAAACTATTACGAAACAGAAACCATAATCAAATAAATAAATCCTGACATACATTCTTAACTCACATATGTACACTTACACACTCATACTGTAACATTAACTTATAATGAAGGCATGGTATAATAATATACTCCGCCTGGTACTCCATTCCCGTCTTTTCTAGGTCACCTAACTGACACGGGCTTACGTCATCATGCGACAGCGCTATATGATAATATGCGATAGCGCTATATATAGCGGCCATGTTGTTGTGACGTAGCCCCGTGTCACTCTGGGAATGGAAGACCATGTTTTATTAGACTATGAATGAAGGTAACCCTCAGCTTCGTAGTTCCATTACCATTTGTCGACCCCACGAACAAACCTACCTTCCTCAATTCGCGCGAAATCGCTCTCAAGCGGTTCACGTCGTTGGAACGCAAATTGAATTCCAACCCCGAGTTTAAAAGGGCGTATGTGGAATTCATGAATGACTATGAGTCTCGAGGTCACTTGGAGGAAGTGGAACCTCCTTCAACAAGTGAAGGCCACTTCTATTACATACCTCACCATGGTATTCTGCGTGACTCCGTCACCACTCCTCTTCGCGTAGTTTTCGACGCAAGCGCTAAGGACGCCAACGAGACGTCCTTAAACGCTACTCTTCTCGCTGGGCCCAAGCTTCAGACCAACATCTTCGATCTGCTCACACGCTTTCGCTGGCATGCCGTCGTCTTCACAGGTGACGTGAAACAGATGTACAGGCAGATTCTGGTTCCTGAAGAGGACGCTGAATTTCAGCGCATCTTGTGGCGGCCCTCTGCTGTCGGTCCTGTGCGCGACTATCGTCTTAAAACGGTCACTTACGGGGTTTCTGCTGCGCCATTCCAGGCTCTTCGTACAATGGCTCAACTTGCCAGTGATTCTGCAGCCAGCTACCCAGGTGGTTCAACCGTACTCGCTCGTGACATCTACGTCGACGACGTCGTCACCGGAGCGGATTCTGTCGAGCAGGCGCGTTCGCTTCAGGCGGAACTTACGAAAATACTGTCGTCGCGGGGTTTTCATCTCAGGAAGTGGACCTCCAATAGTAGTGAGTTCCTGGAGAGCCTACCGTCTTCCGATCTATACTCGGAAGACTTTAAACATTTCGAAGAAATGACTGACATTTCTCTAAAGATATTGGGCTTGCTATGGCAACCTCAATCTGACTCCTTTCGTTTTCGTGTAGCATCTACACCTAATGGTCGGTGCACGAAGCGCACCATTCTGTCAGAGATAGCTAGAATCTTCGATCCATTGGGTTTCCTCTCGCCTGTAACATTTCTCGCCAAGTATCTGATGCAGTTGCTTTGGGTTTCGGGCGTTTCCTGGGATGGAGATGTCCCGGAAAGCATCAGGCTGGAATGGCAGGAATTCAAAACTCAACTCTCGTCGCTGAGTGCTGTAGCTGTGCCTCGCCGTTTAGTCGGGGAATTCGACGTGCTACATCTCCACGGATTTTGTGACGCATCAGAACGTGGCTTCTGTGCCGTAATCTATTGCCGTACAGTGACTGAGGAGGGCGACGTTGACGTCAAGCTAGTGTGTGCGAAGTCCAAGGTCGCGCCGTTACGCAAATTGTCAGTGCCGCGTCTCGAATTGCTCGCAGCGGTTCTGCTGTCGGACTTGATGGCTTCGGTCGTGGAGGCTTTGAAGCCCTTCCACTCGGTAGATAGAATCTACGCATGGTCGGACTCAAGTGTGACGTTAACCTGGATCAAGTCGTGTCCATCCAGGTGGAAAACATTCGTGGCCAACCGTGTGAGTCATATCCAAGACGTCATTCCTCTCGACTCCTGGCATCATGTCAGAACCACTGACAATCCAGCTGACTGCGGATCGCGTGGTTTGCTTCCCCAAGACTTGGTCAACCAAACTTGCTGGTGGAGCGGGCCTGATTGGCTCAGGCACCCCACTGAGAGCTGGCCTAAGTCAGTGCTGACGCCAGATAGGGATGTTCTTCACGACGAACAAAGGATTACGGTCCTTGTAGTGTCCAATGACAACGCACTAGTTGACAATCTATTAGAGAAGTTCTCGTCGCTAGGAACACTTCAACGCGTCTTAGCGTATTGTCGCCGCTTTGCGAACAACGCGAAGAACCAAAAGACGACTGGAAAGCTGTTACGCGGACCTTTGACACCTCTCGACAGTAAAACAGTCACTGATGATTCTCGTGCGCTTCATACAACAGCGCAGCTTTGCTCAGGAAATCGAAAAGATTTCCAACAAGCTTTCGAATTCTCTTCCCAAAGCGTTTAGAAAATTGTCCCCATTCATAGACGAAGCGGGTCTCTTAAGGGTGGGCGGTCGCCTGTCGCGAGCTTCTCTCGACTTCGACGTGAAGCATCCGTTGCTTCTACCTCGCGACAATCGTCTGACCTTCCTTCTTATAGACGAATATCATAGACGGTTCATGCATCCAGGCTTCTTCACAACTTGTTGTCACAGCATTTTTGGATCATGTGTCCAAAACGGGCTATCTACGCAGTGGTATCGAAATGTATGAAGTGCTTTCGGGTGCGGCAACTGGGTGCCCCTGCGCCATTCATGGGGGACCTGCCGTCCTATCGAATATCCCAGCTCAAGGCTTTCTCGAGCGCAGCGGTCGATTTTGGCGGGCCTTTCGACATCGCACTCGGTCGCGGACGCGGTAACAAGACGTACAAGGGCTATATTTGCGTCTTTGTCTGTACCGCAACAAAGGCCATTCATACTGAGCTCGTCACCGAGTTGTCTTCGGATGCTTATCTCGCCGCACTTCGGCGTTTCGTCGCTCGTCGTGGTCGGTGCAGCAGGTTAGTGTCTGACCAAGGCAAAAATTTTGTCGGTGCGAACAACATCCTGCAACGTCTAGTGAAGGATGCTGCCGCACACCATTCAATTAACTTTGAATTCAACCCGCCGGGTAGCCCACATTTCTCAGGGCTCGCTGAAGCTGGAATCAAGGCCGTGAAAACACACTTGTCGCGTGTCGTCGGGAACCAAAGGTTGACGTATGAGGAATTCTCGACGATTTTAACCCAAGTCGAGGCTTTGCTCAACTCAAGGCCCCTCACTCCTCTTAGCACCGACCCCAACGACCTGACGGCTCTGACTCCCGGTCATTTCCTCACCACGGAGCCCCTGTCGGTCGTGCCTGAGGAAGACCTATCAGACGTTCGTGTTAGCCCTCTCCAACGCTGGAAGCTGCTTCAGAAGATGCATCAGGACTTCTGGAACAAATGGTCGAAGGAGTATATGCATACTCTCCAGCAGCGGATGAAGTGGCACGATAGGCAGCCCAACGTCCAAATTGGTGCACTAGTGCTCGTTGTGAACGAGCAGACGAGCCCAATGAAATGGCCCCTGGGTCGCATCATCGACGCACACCCCGGATCCGACGGGATCTGTCGTGTGGTTACTGTGCGCACGGCCACAGGGTTGTACAAACGGCCTGTGGTCAAACTGTGCCCACTGCCTGCGTAGTCGCTTTAGAGCGCTACCTTTGTGTTGTCCATTTTTTCGTTTTAGTCTTAATATTATCGCACTTACCTTACTTTATTGTTTCCTTTTCGCTTAGTCAAAATACAATGCATTTTGGTGGGCGGAATGTTCAGCTTTGGCTTTGTATTTTTAGGATTATTTTTTGTAAATACTGTGGCAACACCAAAGTCACGGTTCGAATTTAAATATTGCTCTGTCACAAGCTGTCAGAGCCAGTATGTCAGTAAACTAATACCTGTTCGCATCACCTTTCGCTATTCTCGTTAATTTTCTCGCAACTTGTTAAAAGCACTACTGCCAATTTCTAGACTCTTTAAAATCAGTGCTGTGTAGCCGAAGGACGCCGTGCCCATCTGTGCAGTGGAGAATCCTAGGTCTAAGTTGGCCGACTGAAGGTAACGGTTCTGAGCTTACCTCTAGCTGGCGACAAGGGCAGCCCGGACCACCACCAACAGTCCACAACGGAGACCAACGGTTCAACCCACAACCACCGGATTGCAAAGGTAACTTCGTCTCACACTATTTCGCACTTAAATTTAATTTCATAGGTTAATTCTAGCATACAATAACTTTCTTGCTCAACCAGCCCCTAAACTTATTCCCCTATCGTCTCCTTTTTACAGTCCACTCTTTCGCCAGTGAACATTAATATTTTAACGTTTGAGAGATGATAACATTTTAAGTGAAGATAATATTTTCTTATTAAAAGATAACGATATTTTTTTTACAAGGACTACGACATTAATACGACACATAAAGTCAAGCTAAATAAAGATTGTTTGCATTATACCTATATAATTTATTAACATTTTTTTTTATTGATTTCAGAAAAAATTGTAAACAAGTAACATGCGTTTAAATTTTTTCTTCTGCCACCCCGGCGGTGAGAGGAACGTTCGGGGGAGGTGTAATATGGCGATTGTCCACTTTTAGTGTTTAGCAGTAACACTTTGGTTTACTGCGACATAAACGCGTATTGCTTGTGTCAGCGCAACCTAACGTGTATATATAAGCAGGCATTTAGAGAATATACGTTCTTATACTATCACACATAAGGTGTTTGACTTCTACTCCCATCACCCGCTCGAAACCATATATAACAATATCCCCTCTTGTTATTTGAATTTCATTATCGGGCTGCGCGGTAATATTCGCTATATAGCGAACAAGTGCCAATGGTGTCGGACCTATAAAGGAACCACACTCAAGGTTCCTGTAGGCGACCTCCCGTCAGAGAGGCTCCAGGCGAATCAACCGCCATTTACCGCTGCAGCCGAAGACCTGTTTGGCCCTATGCAAATCACAATAGGCCGCCGCCGCGAAAAGAGATGGGGTGTACTATACACATGCCTCACGACACGCGCTGTGCACTTAGAGCTTGCCGCCTCACTTTCGGCATGTGCAGTGCGCGGTGGTAATATATAGTTCCTGAAAATTCTGTTATAGCAATGTGGATGCGGTACTATGCGTGTGTTGTCATCATCGTTAAAAATGTATCAAGTCTCGAATTCAAACAAAAAAAAAACAAGAACTGACCTGATCATGACTTGTGCTCTCACGCTCTACTACGCTTGTTAGTTAGATATAATATTATCGGAAACGGCGACCCTAGCTAATTACGAGCGTGAGCTCTAATATTACTTGCAAAACCAAACTTACCTACTCTTAAAAACTTTATCGCAAGGTGGGGCTGTAAAGTTGACCAGAATCATTGTAGGTATAATTATAGGGGGGTTTCGGCCGCGATTGACGTATCTGACGTTTCGCATCAAGGTGAATGAAACAAGAGTCTTCAAAGTTTTAACACGAGAACGCCGAAACCGGGGATTTCCCGTCAATCTGACGTAGTTGACGTAATATTAACTAAATCTAATATCCTTAAAAAGATCAAAACTATTGACGCCAATAAGGGCGCTGGGCCAGACAGAATTCATCCTTATTTTATAAAAAATATGGTTCATTCCTTACTTAGCCCTTTACACATAGTTTTTAACGAATGTCTGTTGGCGGGCACGTTTCCACAGCATAGGAAGCAAGTTTCTTATGTAACTCCCATACATAAATCGGGCTCTAAAACACAGGTTTCAAATTATAGATCCATCTCAGTTCAATCTTGTATCCCTACACTCTTCGAGGGTCTCGTACATGACATTGTCTACCCTTCCGTTGAAAGTACTCTTCTACCTGAGCAACATAGATTCATGAAAAATAAGTCCACTGTCACAAACTTGCTGCTTTACAGTAATTACTTGTTCAAGTCCATGGATGCGAGGCAGCAAGTGGATGTCATATATACCGACTTTCGCAAAGCTTTTGACAAAGTTGACCATCTGCTCTTACTGAAAAAGCTAGCCTTCAATATTCGTGGTAATCTTCTTAATGATTTTTTAAACATTGTCTAAAAAACACTTTTTTCGTAACGATTGCTGTGAAGGAGATACATGTACGAAATCTGCATGTTTGGGTTCGTCTTTGACGTCTCTAAAAACTGATCAGAGAGTTTAATTTTTAAACTAATTAACACAAAACTAGGTTTTTGGTCTGACATTGTTCAACTGTGATGCCAAATACCTCGAAGACAAATAACTTTGAAGTAAGTAAATATGGCATACTATATTGCTTAAAACCGTTGCTGTTAATATGATAAGCCACAAAAACATTGGAAAACTAAGGGATTCAGAAGGGAGAAGTCATTGGCGACAAGGAGCCCCTTAACAACGAGTTTTGAAATACCACCTTTTGCATTTTTTTATGTACTTGCATTCGGGACATTATAAAATACCTAAATTATTGGTAAATAAATAAATAGTCATTCACTATTCAACTTTTTTTTATTTCAGTATGCACACAATAGGTACACAGACATACACTTATTCGCAGTCCAAAAACACATAAGTTCTTTTAATGATTTTCGGAAGCACATCCCCGCGTCTTTCCAGATTAAAGTTTTCTGTTTAAGAGGCACGGAGAGGAGCGATCTAATGTCGTGTTTTCTTAGCACCTCCAGCAAAAGCCCCTCCGCATGGTATCCCGAGTGTAACTGAAGGATGGACCTCTCCTCCAGAAGTTCTTTGATCAGCTTCTTGAGATCGCTCCGGGCCGCCTCCCACTTGTAAATGTCCACGTCAGGTGCCAGCGCCTCGATTGATGAGATGAATGCAATATTTGTTTCGTCGCTATCTCCACATTTATAATTGTACCCTAATCCCTTGTTACTAAACCACAGCCTCGCAACGAGTTCAATGACGTACTCCATTGTTATTTTCTGATTTTTTAATTAATTTTAGAATGCGTATGCGCCAGTTGCAGGTTGCCGGTAATGTGATCTCATTTATGATATTATAATTGGAACCTAAATCTAGTATTTAACTGGATCAGTCATGAGCGGTGGAGGGAAATGTCCAAACGAGATAGTCTTATGTATCTTTCAGTAGGAGTAGCTGAGAAAGCGTTGACGGTCGGCTGCCTACTTGCTGCGTTGTGGTTCTGCAGCAATGTTAAAAGAAACAAAGTTTTCATACGCCATCACAGTTGCTGAGAAACTTATTACCAAAAAAGTATGGCGGGTAGATTCACAACCTGCTGCGTGTAATTGTGTTTCGTGGTCAATTGTGTGTTATTCCAGCCGTGTATGATAGGTAATTTATTTACATCAACAGTCAAGTTAAAAGTACCTAATCTAATTTAAATTCGAGTACCTAATCTGTTTTCGTGTATTAATAAATATCCTGAAGCCTTTCTACAAAGTCAAAAGTTTTTTACGTTCGCAACATACTTAGACGCTATTTATGCCCCCCCCTGATATTGATGTTGATATTTCTGGTTAAGAATTACAGATGGCACTTCAAAATGGATGCAATGAGTTCCACGAGAGGGCTCTCTTTGTCCTATATATTATACATACTACTCTTTGCTTAAATCTATCAATAGGGGATATTACTGCAATGTTCTGCCGCCAGAGTGCAGCACTACCGACTCTAGTAAATTCATTGACTAACTTATACATACTGTGCCTTAAATTGTTTTTTGACAAGTTTTCACAGACAATAAAATATGACATTGATGCATCAAGGCGGTTTGTTAACAAGGGCCTACCGTTAAACGTGAAAATCGAAATTTAGTTATCAGCCTCTTTATCGCTCGAATATGCAAGAGAGATATAGAGAGGCAGAAACCGAACTTTCGATTGTCGTGTTTCACGGTAGGCCATGTGATTAACGTAGTGACACTAGTGACGCATGATGTGTCATTGATGTTTGTTTACTGTATGTGTACTAGTCACACCACCTACGCAGAGTTTTGCCTAATATTCCCTATTAAGCCTATTTTAATGGGTGTGTAATGTTTAATATAATTATAAAAAAACTATCATATATTTGTTATAACGCCATTTGATATATTATTGTATGTTATAATGTAATTTTTATTATACGTTTCCTTTATTATATAGTGATTTCATCTAAACTTTCATTGATATAATGCCTAATGTAATATAATTTTCAAATAGTATATAGACATGTTTTATAATTACATTTGTTATATTACATTTTTGTATAACGTAATACTTCATACAATTTCATCAAGTATAAA
Source organism: Cydia splendana (assembly GCF_910591565.1). Lineage (NCBI taxonomy): Eukaryota > Metazoa > Arthropoda > Insecta > Lepidoptera > Tortricidae > Cydia > Cydia splendana. The sequence continues at coordinate 104,277 of NW_026946911.1, forward strand.
TACATATATCATATAACATTTTTTGTCATATTTCATTTACTGATAACGTAAAGTTTTACATACTTTTTATAACTAGTACGCAGGCCTACTGGTTTTGCTAGCTATTTTATTCTAGGGAGGTCGCAGTTCTAACCTAACCTAACCTATTTTTTCATGGATTTCGTTCTGCGGGGACCGCAGTTCAAACCTAACCTAAACCACTTTTTTTATAGAATATTTTATTCTACGGAGGGTCAAAGTTCTAACCTAACCTAACCCTCCTTTTGTTAGGTAGTTATTCGTTTGTGCGGAGTCGCAGTTCCAACCTAACCTAACCCATTTATGTCATGCAACTATTATGCTACATAAATAATTATGTGATGTCACTTGTTATAACAAATAATATGCTTTAGAGTATGTAATAAATATGGCAATGTATATTAGACGAAGTGTAAATATACCTTATGACCATTATACCAATAATAACATTATGTATACCGTTAATTAGGTATTACAGTAATATGCCATTTATTACGTTATTCAAAATAACGATATATCAAACTATAATATATGAAAAGTAATTATAACAAATGTAATGCACCCTATTTTAATGTTGATATGTATGTGTGTTTCCAATAAAAGCATCATTCATTCACTCATTCATTCAAGGGTTCCACAGACCTTGCAATCAATCCAGGCGATTTTTGATCCATTGCCGCCTATAATAGTGCGACATAAAATAGTAAAAAATAAATAAAATGGAACTCAAAAATGTCCATACTAAATTGTTGCCATGTGTAAGCATTTTACATCAAAAATATGACAGTTACGTAGAAAGTGGTGCCCTCATTTATTTTCTACTATTTTATGTCGCACTATACGAGTACCTATGTAGGTGCAACAAAGTCAATCGCTCTATAATAATTTTTGGTTAACTGCGAGTTCTCCGTTCGGGGCGAACTACTAATAATAATAATAAATAATAATAATCAGCCTATATACGTCCCACTGCTGGGCACAGGCCTCCTCTCATACGCGAGAGGGCTTGGGCTATAGTCCCCACGCTAGCCCAATGCGGATTGGGGACTTCACATACACCTTTGAATTTCTTCGCAGATGTATCCGTTTCCTCACGATGTTTTCCTTCACCGAAAAGTGCCCAACCTACTTATCCCCACCACTCATACATTTTCGGCAACGCGGCGCAAAAAGGTCGTATGTACACCAGTCGGTGGTGGGACGCAGCACGGGTCACACGTCTCGGTGCGCGCCGTGCATGACTGATAGTGGGCCGTTCGCGTCCTAAAGGGTTAAAACGAGACCCTATTACTAAGACTCCGCTGTCGGTCTGCCTGTCACCCGCGGTGCAATACTTAGGAGTCTGAGGGTTCGCGGTGGTGGAAGACCGTGCCCAAATGGATAGGTATCCAGCGGGGAATGGAGACGCGCAGTTTCCGTCCGCGCATCAACAGAGTGACAGCCGTGGACCATTACTCGCGCGCGCCAAGTACATGTGAAAATAAACAATTATGAACCTTATCTGCGCTCCCGGTATCATTTTGGGCATTTCTCGGGAGGGCCATTTTTATGTGTCCGGGGGCAATAATTGTGCGCGCCAAGTACATGTGAAAATAAACAATTATGAATCTCATTTGCGTTTTCTTTACGTATACTCCCGGTATCCTTTTCCATGTACCTATAGAGACGGGCCTGTAAAGGTGGAGACAGATGATGTTGAATAGAAAAGACTGTATTTGCACTGTTTTCTTGTTTTATTATTTATCATAATTAAAAGCTTACATTTAGCGTGGTGTTCGTTGCAGAGCCTTGTAGGAAGAGAAAGGGTGTTGCCATGCGCAGATGGCGAAATAAAATAAGGCCAGTTATGCACTGCGCTACATGATAATTATGCGTGTTTCACACATAAACTGGGGGGGAGGGGCGCAAATGCCTGTTTGAGAAAAATAATACAATTTCCTTTTGACATGAACTAAAAATAAAACTATTTTTAATACAATAGAAATGCACTACTTGTGCAACAAGAACTAAAACTAAGAAGAAAATTAACAACATTTTCATTTACTTAATATAATATCACATAACAATATGTTTTATGTCTCTACTGGCAATACAACTATCTTTGACACAGCACGAGAATGCAATTTTTTATCTGAGGTTTGCACCTCCACAACTCTTACATGGCCATCATTGCCATAAAAAACCTTGTTAACCCTACCTAAAGGCCAAGTTAAAGGAGGAGTGTTTGGAACCTGTAGCAATACCACCATGCCAACCTTTAAGTTAGGTTCTGATTTTTGCCATTTAGTTCTTTGGTTTAACAATGATAGGTACTCCTTTGACCAAACATTCCAAAAATGCTGCCGTACTTGCTCGCAGCACCTCCAAAACCGGAGCCGATTGCTGGGGACTGCTGCCAAGTCAGGTTGTGGAGCAGAAGTTAGCTCAGCACCAATCAAGAAGTGCCCCGGGGTTAAATATGAAAAATCAGAGATGTCATGAGACAGCGGGGTCAACGGCCTGGAGTTCAGTATTGCTTCAATTTCTATGATTATTGTACTAAATTGTTCATAAGTAAATATTCGATTTGAAGCAATCCTTTTGAAATGAAATTTTGCTGACTTGACAGCAGCCTCCCAGAGACCTCCATGATTTGGGCTATATTTAGGAATGAAATGGAACTGTATGCCTTTCTGTAGTACATAATCATTGACAGCCTTCTGAAAATAATCTTTTTTATGTAAATCATGGAGCTCTTTTAATTTGTTATTTGCACCGTGAAATGTTGAGCCATTATCACAAAATATATTTTTTGGATAACCTCTTCTACCAATAAAACGCTTTAGTGCAGCTATGAAAGTGTCAGTGGTCATGTCGGTGACCACTTCTAGGTGCACAGCCTTGGAGGCAAAGCAAACAAAAACGGCTACATATCCTTTACCTATAACACTGCTTCTAAGAGCTGATTGCTTAATTTCAAAAGGTCCACAATAATCAAGGCCTGTATTTTCAAATATTCGAGCTGGTGTGACTCGCTCCTTGGGAAGTGATCCCATCAATTGCTGACTAGCGGTGGCCTTTAACTTACAACATGTTATGCATTTATTGATTACAGATTTTACTTCTCTCACAGAATTTATTATACAATATTTTTGACATAGGCCACCTAGGACAAGCTTTAACCCTGCATGCATGAGCATTAAATGTTCTTGAATAATAATCAATTTAGTGACATGGCAGTGCTTGGGCAATATGATATTATGTTTTTTTGAGAAATCTAAGTGTGTGGCATTGTCCAACCTTCCACCCACACGAAGAAGCCCTGCAGAGTCAATGAAAGGGTTAAGTGATTTTAAATTGGAGGTTATAGCTTTGTCCTTCTCAATACACACATACTCATTATGAAAGTAGTACATTTGCACACCTTTTATTATTAAAGTCAAAGCGTCTCTAGACTCTTTTACAGAAATTAGATCCGATGACACTGATTTTCCTTTACATTTATTTATAAATCTTAATATATGGACAGTCACTCTAATCATTCTGAAAAGGCTTGAAAATCGTTCAAAAAATGGATCAATAACATTGTCATTTACAGTGGTGCTTAATGCGATGTGCTCATCTGAGCTATCATAATATTCTACACTGCACAGAGGTGGAATTATTTCTGACAAGTGAAAATTATACTCATTGCCTTCTGTCAAATAGTCTGGGCCATGATGCCACAGCTTGCAATCAATTATTTCTTGAGGATCTGCGCCTCTTGACAAGATGTCGCTAGGGTTAAGAAGGCCAGGAGTATATTTCCATGACATTGTATCTGTCAGTTTATTTATTTCTTTTACACGGTTGCCTATATAGGCTGGTACTTTGAGTGAAGAGGATTCGAGCCAGGCCAATACTATTTTTGAGTCAGTGAAAAAATGAACATCTGATATCTTTAGTAAAGAGGCGACATGGTTTACCAATTTGGCCAGTATAAGGGCCCCATTCAACTCAAGCTTCGGAATTGTCAGTTTAGATGCAAGCGGGGATATTCTCGACTTAGAGCAAAGTAAATGTATATAAGGCTTACCATTTACTATGGCCTTAATATAAATACAACAACCGTAAGCTACAACTGATGCATCACAGTATCCTATGAGCTGTATGCTAGTGGCTTCAGACACGTTTATGTACCGCGGTATAGTCATGACAGGCATGTTAACCAAATTATTATAGAATGTCTGCCATATTCTTACTAGTTCAAGTGGCAGGGGAGAGTCCCATTCTAAATCGTATTGCCATATTTGTTGTAAGATAAGTTTTGCCTTGACGGTTAAAGGTCCAACAAAGCCCATTGGATCATAGAGTCTGCTGATAGAACTCAGTACATTTCTTTTAGTGGGCACCTCAGGAGAGGTGAGTACACGGCCACTCATTTTGTATGCATCTTCTCGGGCATCATAAGATAGTCCTAAGATCTTAACAATTGATTTATCCTGATCAATATCCTGCTTGGCAAGGCCAATTTTTTCTTGAGGGATATCTTGCAATATTTTTGACTCATTGGAAATCCATTTATGTAATTGAAAGCTACCTTTGCTCATGAGAGAAATAAGTTCACTTTTTAATTGTAAAGCTCCCTGAAGTGTAACGGAGCCGCCTTGCACATCATCTACATAGCTGTTTTTGATGATAGCTTCACTGGCTAATGGGTATTGAGCTTTGTATTTTTTTGCTAGCTCTACAAGACACTTTGTGGCAAGGTAGGCACTGCTTTTTAATCCATAAGTTATTGTTTGTAATTGTAAACACTGTAAAGTGTCATCTGCCCGCCACAAAATGTTTTGTAGGCGTCTATGCTCAGGGTGCATAGATATCATGCGGTACATGTGACGTATGTCACACTGCACTGTGTATTTGTATGTGCGAAAAAGCATCATAATGTCAAATAATGAGTTTTGGACTACAGGGCCATTGCATAAATAGTCATTGAGACTGTGGCCTGCCTTGGTTTTGAAACTACCATCAAATACAGCCCGGAGTTTATTTGTAGTTTTGTCGGGCCGGAGAATTCCATGATGTGACAGGTAAAATACCGGTTGCTCTGTAGGGTCACAGTCTTTTAGATCAATTACTTTGGCGTGACCTAGATCAAGGTATTCTTGTATAAATTGTTTGTATAAGTTATGAAACTCAGGTTCCTTTGCAAACCTTTTTTGAAGATTATTTAATCTTTGCAACGCAATCACAAAGGAGTTAGAAGGATCTATGTCGCTAAAATTAACTTTTAATGGGAGAGTAACCTCATAGCGATCCTTGTTCAATGAGGTTGTCTCCAAAAAATCTTCTCACAATATTCCTGCTCCGGCATGCTTTCCGGATATACTTCAGGGACCTTTTCGGCCTCCCAAAATTGCTTTACACAAGAGTCAAGATCAGGATTAACCATTGTATGCATAGCAACTGTATTAAAATTGTATGATGGACTCACACTTACTCTGCCCGAGACGATGTATCCAAGGCGCGTGTTCAGCAGCACTGGATCCTCAGGGCCTGCCTCAACCTTTCCGTCTTGTATTACTCTGCAGAAGATATCTGCAGCCAGAAGGAGGGAAACTTCGCCTGGAACATTAAATTCATCATCAGCTAAGGTAATAGCGTTGGGCAAAATCAGCTTGGCCAAGTCTATGGCTTGTTGAGGCTGTGCTGAAGTTATTTTGGGTACAATAGAGCAGTCAACATCAATCTTATAATCCTGAACCCTAGAATGGACGGTTAGCTTGATGCTTTTATTAACATTGCTACTATGTTCCATAAGCATGCCAATATTTATTGGATCATTGGATTGCGGTAAGCCTAGTTTACTAGCTAACTCCGCTGTACAAAAACTTGTCTGTGCGCAACAATCTAAAAGTGCCCTAACAATGCGTTTGTTATTGTGTACATCAGAGACTAATACCTTAGCAGTGGGCAATAATACCTTGGTGACTTTCTTAGCACTGGTATGTAAATTAACAGTACCTGATTGGCTCTGACTCGGCTCCTCATCAGTTGTTTGCTTAACTTTTTCATGTATCAAAGTATTGTGGGCCCTGGAACTACATTCTGCACATTTAAATGTGTATCTACATTTTTTGGAGTGAGCTCCAAGACATATTTTGCATAAATTATGTTTGAGGACAATGTCCAACCTATTGTTGATTGGCATGCAATTAAATTTTGGACACTTATAGAGCCTATGCTGCTGACTACACGCAACACATTTTTCTGCAGTGCTAGTGACTGCAGAAACTGCCGGAGCAGGCGAGGCTGTCACTGCATGAGCTGTTACTTTCGCCTTCACATATGAGCTTTCACTACCGGCAGGACTCGCCTCCAACACAGCTGCTCTTTTTTCTAAGAAATTAAGTAAGCTACTCACAGTGTGTTGCTCGCTGTTGTCCCTCTCGGAGTGATACAATCTCACGGTGAAGGAATCTAATTTTCTTAGCAAGATGCAGGCCAGGATGGCGTCCCATGATGTGACTGGCTGCTCAAGGTTTTGTAGCGCGGTGAGATGTTGCCGGACCTTAGCCACCATGTCTCGCAGCTGTAGAGCAGTGCCTCGGTGCAACGCTGGTATGTCCAGGAGTGTATTGACGTGGCTGCTGATGATTAATGCTGGGTTGTCATACCGCTTCTTGAGTAGTTCTATTGCAGAGTCATATGATGCTCCGATTATGGGTAAGTTGTCGATAAGCTGTAGCGGCTCGCCCTTTAAGTACTTCTTCAGAAAGCACAGCTTCTGGACGACAGGTATTCGCGCGTCGCGATGTACTACAGCCTCAAACATCTCGATAAATGATTTGTAGAGCGCGACGTCCCGCCCGTCGAAGACAGGTATATCTAGCGAAGGCAAGCGCGCAGCCTTTCCACTGCCTTCTGCCGTCTGTGTATTTTGTTGGGCTGTTTTATCGATTACATTTATCGCGCTCTCCAAAGCTGTCATTATGTTATAAAAGCGATCTTCTGTATCATCGTCCAAGTTGTCTTTGTCGTGTTCTGGGTCTAACACTGCTAATTGAACGCAGATATCTTGATATTTTTGAAAAACGGTGTGCAATGACGCTTTTCTCGTAGTCAAGCTCTCCACAGTTAATAATTGCGGCTCTTGTTGAAGGAACCGTTCCATTTTGGTCATGGAAGCCTTGCATTGGCCTCTGGATGCAATTAATTTTTTGATATTTTCGGCCGCCATTATGGCGTGTGCGCAGCGCGCACGCGGACACGAAGTTTACCGGCCCAGCCCGTTGGAGATTAAGTAGAACTGAATATTTTCGGCACCATGTAAAGGTGGAGACAGATGATGTTGAATAGAAAAGACTGTATTTGCACTGTTTTCTTGTTTTATTATTTATCATAATTAAAAGCTTACATTTAGCGTGGTGTTCGTTGCAGAGCCTTGTAGGAAGAGAAAGGGTGTTGCCATGCGCAGATGGCGAAATAAAATAAGGCCAGTTATGCACTGCGCTACATGATAATTATGCGTGTTTCACACAGGGCCCAGACCGCTGTACGAATTGCGCCTGATGGTGGACACGCCGCTCACGCCCCTCTCGCCGAAACAATTGCCGTACGAATTTTGCCTGGCGCCCGAGAGTTTCTCTCTGTCGCGGGGATCAGGCAAGCCCGGGTCACTGATCGGCGACTCGAGGCACTAGGTACCTTCCGTCGGGACGGTCAAACCACCAAAAGTAGGTGTGAAATCGAGCCGGATTGAATTAAGAAATTCGTCCGACAAGAGCAAGAAATCAAGCTGACATGGGAAAGGAGGATTCTGAGATCGTGTTCATGTGGGTTTGCTGCCGCAGAGTAGCTATGTAGTTTGCACTGTTTGCAGGGTGCATTGAGATTTTCATTCCGGTCGCAGAGTCGTAAGATTCATTTTTTCGATTCTAAGAAGTGGGCCCGAAAAGAGGCCAGTCTAGATATTAGCCATCCGGGCGGGTAGCGGGTACCGTGACGAGCGACGACACTCGGCCCGCTGCCAAGATGCGCACGGTGGACACTAGGGCTTGCAAATATTCGAAACTTTCAGGTATTCGAATATTCGACTTTTTCTGACGACATATTCGAATATTCGAATAATTATTCGAATATTATAAAAAATAAGAAAAAGAACGAGAAATCGGTTTATTATCGTTTTATTCAAAAGCTTATTTCACATATTGCTAAAACTAATGATATTTTGCAGAAATCCACTTAATTGACTAGATTTTATCATCCTACTATGAGATGCCCACATTTATAAAAACAAGTAAAACGCCAAAATAAGACGTATTCAATATTTCTAGATAAAACTTTTATTATAAATGCGCCGTTGAGTGAAATAATATAACTTTAATCATCTAAACCAAACCTAGGTATGTAAGATATTTTTTAATACAGTTGCTCACAAAGTGCTACTTTACGTAGCTGTTTAGCGTGCGGAAAGTTGGTTATGTCGAACTAGTGCTTTTTACTTTTCCAATTTTTTAAATTTATACTTGTTCCAATTCACGACTACTTATTGATGAGTGTTAATATTAGTTTCCTTTAAACGTCGTAATCAGCATAAAAACCTACTGTTAATGTAAGAATATGAAAAATATACATATTTCATATTTTAATACTTACCTCTTCATCATTATAACACGTTTATTTTTTAATATTGAATATTGAAAATTCCGTTCTTAATAAGGTGTCTGAATGGAACGGAATAGCTGCCAAACGCCCATAGATATAATATACTTAAAGACGACGTCTAAGCGAGCTGTCACTGTTACCACTTTTGTTTAGTGTACGATTAACAATGTTTTACTTATTTTTTCGCAACTGTATTAAAAAACGTCGTTCGATACACGTGCGGAAATGTCATTCTTCACTCGTCCCGAGTCTTCCCACTCGCCTGCGGCTCGTGGCAAGATATCTCGGTACTCGTGAAGTAATGACATACCTTCCGCACTAGCATCGAAATGTACTATTTTAATACAGTTGCTCACAAAGTGCTACTTTACGTAGCTGTTTAGCGTGCGGAAAGTTGGTTATGTCGAACTAGTGCTTTTTACTTTTCCAATTTTTTTAAATTTATACTTGTTCCAATTCACGACTACTTATTGATGAGTGTTAATATTAGTTTCCTTTAAACGTCGTAATCAGCATAAAAACCTACTGTTAATGTAAGAATATGAAAAATATACATATTTCATATTTTAATACTTACCTCTTCATCATTATAACACGTTTATTTTTTAATATTGAATATTGAAAATTCCGTTCTTAATAAGGTGTCTGAATGGAACGGAATAGCTGCCAAACGCCCATAGATATAATATACTTAAAGACGACGTCTAAGCGAGCTGTCACTGTTACCACTTTTGTTTAGTGTACGATTAACAATGTTTTACTTATTTTTTCGCAACTGTATTAAAAAACGTCGTTCGATACACGTGCGGAAATGTCATTCTTCACTCGTCCCGAGTCTTCCCACTCGCCTGCGGCTCGTGGCAAGATATCTCGGTACTCGTGAAGTAATGACATACCTTCCGCACTAGCATCGAAATGTACTATTTTAATACAGTTGCTCACAAAGTGCTACTTTACGTAGCTGTTTAGCGTGCGGAAAGTTGGTTATGTCGAACTAGTGCTTTTTACTTTTCCAATTTTTTTAAATTTATACTTGTTCCAATTCACGACTACTTATTGATGAGTGTTAATATTAGTTTCCTTTAAACGTCGTAATCAGCATAAAAACCTACTGTTAATGTAAGAATATGAAAAATATACATATTTCATATTTTAATACTTACCTCTTCATCATTATAACACGTTTATTTTTTAATATTGAATATTGAAAATTCCGTTCTTAATAAGGTGTCTGAATGGAACGGAATAGCTGCCAAACGCCCATAGATATAATATACTTAAAGACGACGTCTAAGCGAGCTGTCACTGTTACCACTTTTGTTTAGTGTACGATTAACAATGTTTTACTTATTTTTTCGCAACTGTATTAAAAAACGTCGTTCGATACACGTGCGGAAATGTCATTCTTCACTCGTCCCGAGTCTTCCCACTCGCCTGCGGCTCGTGGCAAGATATCTCGGTACTCGTGAAGTAATGACATACCTTCCGCACTAGCATCGAAATGTACTATTTTTTAGTAGGTAATTATTTTCTGATTTAAATTAACTTGTAGTCACTCAGAGGCCTTAATTAATGGTCGGCTTAATTATATAATATTGGAATATTTAAGGGAAAAAGTTAGTTGACTACTGGATTATTCGTCAGCTAAAGGTGCATAGTTAGATTACCTAGTTGGGCAGGTTTGGTATGATCAAATTTGAGAATTGCGATAAGTGCGGGCAAGGTTTAGTCTTAATAAACAGAATGACCCTTTAACTTAAAACTTATGCACCGTAAAAATAACATACTTTTTGATTTCGTTTTCTTTCAAATTGAGTTAGGTTTCACTATATTCACGAAGTCTATCGAGAGGAATACAGTAAAAAATATTATTTCCTTCGTATTTGGGTACCTACCCATTACTCATTCACTGTAAATACCCGGAAAACACACAGAAACTGTAAGTACTGTAACTGCAGCGGATTAAATAGATTTTTTATAGTAATAAAAAATATTCGAATATTCGAAACCTGAGCGGCCGAATATTCGAATATCAAAACAGGCCGAATATTCGACAAATTCGAATATTCGAATATTCGAATTGCAAGCCCTAGTGGACACATCATCGGCGAGCTCACCGCATGACGTCATCCGCGCCAGGGGCACGCGCGAGCCGGGGTGCCTGCCACCGCCCGGCCTACCCGGGTCACTGATCGGCGACACGAGGCACTGGGTACCTTCCGTCGGGACGGTCAAACCACCGAGAGTAGGTGTGAAATCGAACCGGATTGAATTAAGAAATTCGTCCGACAAGAGCAAGAAATCAAGCTGACGTGGGAAAGTAGGATTCTGAGATCGTGCTCATGTGGGCTTGCCGCCGCGGAGTAGCTAGTTTGCAGGGTGCATTGAGATTGTAATTCCGGGCCACGCTACTGTACCTACTGGCGCGGCCGTATCCTGTCCCACGCCGAAACCAATTGCCGTATTGCCTGGCGTCCGAGAGCTTCTCTCTGTCGCGGGGGTCAGGCAACTATCGTATATATATATATATATATATATATATATATATATATATATATATGTAAGATTCATTAAAATTACTAATTATTAGAAACAGATTTAATGAAATAGAGTTGAATAATCTCTATAATTTAATAAATTTAAAAGTAACGTGATTGATAGTTGACCTTTGTAAATAGAAGGTAGTTGGAAGAAAGAATAAAAGACGACTGGCATGGCGGTTAACGGGCATTCGGTTACGGGCAGAGGTGAAGGGAGGACGATTGTGAACTGAGGTGATTGGAGATTGAACTGTAACGGAATATTGTGATCAGGAAATATATTGCTGTTATGGAAGAAGGAATTTTTATTACAGATCAGAAGTGGTAAGTACCTACAAGTCAGTATGGTATTCCTGAATGTATTATATTATGTAGGTATTAATATTAGAACTGATTGATTTAAATCTTAATTGCCCAATTAAGTTGTTACAATAGTAACAGTGGTGTAAAATTATTATAATTATATACCTATACATATATTAGTAACACTTATATTGGTTGTTGTTTAGTTGAAATTAATTATCATTTCGTATATCCTATGTTAGGAAGTTTATCTTTAACGGGCGCTTAGAAACAAAGACACCGTTAATTTTATCAAGAACAAAATAATTGGGTAAACCCATTTCGGCCTAGTCGTTCACTCGAGAGCATTATACTGCAAGTTTTCTCTTCAAGACCAACAGTTAGGTTTTTTTTAGTGTTTGCTGTAATGACTATCCATAATATAATTAAAGCATTTATTACGTCGCGGGTAGCGTGAAACCTTTGGAACACCGTTTTATTTTGAATAGTTCGGATACCTTTATGATTATTTACAGGTGTAGATCGGATTCTTTTAGTCTATGTATGTACCGCTTATTTGGTTACAACTTTTACCATATTTTCAATATATTACTTATCAATACGTCAGTATTATATAGCGGGGTTAAGTGTTTTCGAAATTATAAACTACTCGGACTGTAAATAAGTAGGAATGATACTTTTACTGGTAGTTACCGACCCGCCGACCTAGCCGGAGTTACAATCGCTGTCGCTTCGACAACGAAAAGCATTATGTATCTATATCACTCTTCCATATTAGCGCGACAGTGACAGTTGCGTTCCGATCGCTACGGAGCGTAAGCGATTGGCATCTTGGCTACGCGGCCCGTTTCGTATTCCGGATCCCGTTTCGAATATCGGATCCATCTCGCGTTCCTGGATTTGGGTCCGTGCCGGATACTGGAACCGTGCCGGATGCATACCTGATTTGTGCCGGATGAGTTCCGGATTCGTACCGGATCCGTCCCGGACTGGTGCCGGATCCGTGCCGGATTGGTACCGGATCTGTGCCGGATTAATACCGCATGTATATCATTTGCCGGATTCGTGCCGGATCTGAACCGGATGCGTGCCGGATTGGTATCGGATCAGTGCTGGATCCCGAATTTGTTCTAGATTCCGTTTCTGTACCAGTTTTAGAATTTTCTCGTTTCGAAAAGCCTGTGTTCCGGATCCGTACCGGGATACGGATCTGTTTTGGATTTAAGATCTGTTTTAAACGTCCCGCATTCTACCCCGGAAGCAGTAACGTAAATTAAATAAATAAATAAAACAGTTGAATTTAGCTTAATAAGAACAATTTATATTTGTCTACTATTAACAATCCAAAGATTTCTTAGAACTCTTCCATTGTTGGTGTTGTTTTCGAGTTCCAGACTATGGACCATGAGGAAAAAAACATCCAGGCGGCGCTTGAAAACTCCTGAGCGTGACCGAAAATCGAAATCTGATGATGGACAAGAACGTCGAAGCCGAAGTCGCAACCGCCGCCAGTCCCCGAGGAACAACAGACGGAGTCGCAACCGGCGAAGCCGCAGCAGCGGCACACACGGCCGAGGCAAAGAGTCGAAGATCAACACGGAAGGACAACACGGCCAGGATTGCTTTCACGTGGAAGCCGCACAGAACAGGAACGGATGGCTTGTATATCTTTGTCGTCTTCAGTTGTAGATTTTAATAGATGTCGTTTATTGCTTAAACTGCGAATATTTTGGTACAGTACCTTAAAGTTATTTGTATAGACGAAAGTTGTCTCGAGGTACGGGTTCACAGATTATGGGGGTGGAATCGTTGTCCAGGCAATGCTGTGGTGTCCTGTAGTTCGCTCAAGTTAGTTGTATGGGGCTCGTTAGCCTAATTTATAAGTTTTGATCTCGGTTGTTTCCTCTTTTGGCAAAATGTGACGTTAACGCTGGTAAAGGAAAGACTAAGTTACGTTTCTTCAGTATTTGTTCATAATTTAGTATATTAAAAAAAAAAAAAAAAAAACAACAACGATCGATGCGCTATACGCTATACACCGATATTAGTACTTACCTACGTAATAATGGGTTGAGCTAGGGCAATATAGGTGGATTGGCGCTGTGGTATATCCATGATATTTCGAAGATATTTAAATGAGTGTTAGGTTATTTCCTGACACTATTTAACTGTGATTTGAATGTACGCTGTAAAGTTGAGTTTCTCATCTTCCTCTGTCGGTTGTCAGTCTGCTCATCCAGAATAACACCTAAGTACTTTATAGACGAAGTTTTTCTATTGTTTTACAATTACATGACGTCTGGTAGGTACCAGTGGTAACTAATATATGAATAAACTTTTGACACATTTAGAGACCACGAGGCGGAAGCAGCTGTTTTATACGTTTCGTTTAGAGTTACAAATTGTATTGAAGCCAGTTCGTCACCAAAGCTAGACCGCTTTCTGTGAAGGCGCTTACTGCATCCCAGGAAGCACCGTGAAATAGTATTGCCGTGTCATCTGCGTAGCACAACGTCTGCATTGGTCAGATCCAAGAAAGTCAAGTCGTTAATGTAGATTAGAAACAAAGTTAATCCAAGTATATGTAAAGTTGTTTGTTTAAAATGACCGACTTGTTCTTTAACCCTAACACATGTGTGCGGCCTGACAGGACAGTTCCGCGTATCCGGGAAATCTACAATTTTCTAATTATTATTAGAATAATTTCAATCGACGGGAATTTTTTTTCAATCTTATAAATCTTATAATGTTGGCGGGATCATTTTGGCTGGTGTTGATTGAATAACCAAGGTTGGGCCTACACTAGTAAAGTATTCATTATAACCGTGTATTGATTCGCTTTCAGTATCCTTGGTTTTAAGAAGTTCGTTGCATTTTAAATATTTTAGCTTGGTTATTGTAGCAAGCAAAGCTCTGCTGATTGCTGTTGAGCAATTCGTCAATTGTGGTTGGTGCAACTGACGCTTTAAGTGGCAAGTAATATAACGATATGATGATAATACCTACATATGATGATAAGTATAATATTATCGAATTATAAAATTGCTGGATTATTTTAATTAATGAGTTACGGATTAATGAGTTACGGATTGATGAGTTACGGATTGATGAGTTACGGATTAATGAGTTACGTATTAATGAGTTACGTATTAATGAGTTACGTATTAATGAGTTACGTATTAATGAGTTACGTATTAATGAGTTACGTATTAATGAGTTACGTATTAATGAGTTACGTATTGATGAGTTACGGATTAATGAGTTACGGATTAATGAGTTACGGATTAATGAGTTATGGATTAATGAGTTACGGATTAATGAGTTACTGGATTAGTGAGTTACTGGATTAATGAGTTACTGGATTAATGAGTTACTGGATTGATCGGTTACTGGATTGTTCAGTTACTGGATTGATCAGTTACTGGATTGATCAGTTGCTGGATTGATCGGTTGCTGGATTGATCAGTTACTGGATTGGTCAGTAACTGGATTGATCAGTTACTGGAGTGATCAGTTACTGGATTGATCAGGTACTGGATTACTGGATTAATCAGTTAATGAATTATTGAGTTATTGGGTTATAGAGTTATTGGATTATAGAGTTATTGGATTATAGAGTTATTGGATTATAGAGTTATTGGATTATAGAGTTATTGGATTATAGAGTTATTGGATTATAGAGTTATTGGATTATAGAGTTATTGGATTATAGAGTTATTGGATTATAGAGTTATTGGATTATAGAGTTATTGGATTATAGAGTTATTGGATTATAGAAATATTGGGTTATAGAGTTATTGGATTATAGTTATCGGATTATAGAGTTATCGGATTATAGAGTTATCGGATTATAGACTTATCGGATTATAGAGTTATCGGATTATAGAGTTATCGGATTATAGAGTTATCGGATTATAGAGTTATCGGATTATAGAGTTATCGGATTATAGAGTTATCGGATTATAGAGTTATCGGATTATAGAGTTATCGGATTATAGAGTTATGAGTTATCGGATTATAGAGTCATCGGATTATAGAGTTATCGGATTATAGAGTTATCGGATTATAGAGTTATCGGATTATAGAGTTATCGGATTATAGAGTTATCGGATTATAGAGTTATCGGATTATAGAGTTATCGGATTATAGAGTTATCGGATTATAGAGTTATCGGATTATAGAGTTATCGGATTATAGAGTTATCGGATTATAGAGTTATCGGATTATAGAGTTATCGGATTATAGAGTTATCGGATTATAGAGTTATCGGATTATAGAGTTTATTGGATTATCGAGTTGAGTTTATTGGATTATCGAGTTGAGTTTATTGGATTATCGAGTTGAGTTTATTGGATTATCGAGTTGAGTTTATTGGATTATCGAGTTGAGTTTATTGGATTATCGAGTTGAGTTTATTGGATTATCGAGTTGAGTTTATTGGATTATCGAGTTGAGTTTATTGGATTATCGAGTTGAGTTTATTGGATTATCGAGTTGAGTTTATTGGATTATCGAGTTGAGTTTATTGGATTATTGAGTTGAGTTTATTGGATTATTGAGATGAGTTTATTGGATTATTGAGATGAGTTTATTGGATTATTGAGATGAGTTTATTTAATTATTGAGTAGAGTATTGGATTATTGAGTAGAGTTTATTGGATTATTGAGTTGATTTAATGGATTATTGAGTTGAATTATTGGACTATTGATTTGAGTTATTGGAATCTTGAGTTGAGTTATTGGATTATTGAGTTGAGTTATTGGATTATTGAGTTGAGTTATTGGATTATTGAGTTGAGTTATTGGATTATTGAGTTGAGTTATTGGATTATTGAGTTGAGTTATTGGATTATCGAGTTGAGTTATTGGTTTATCGAGTTGAGTTATTGGATTATCAAGTTGAGTTATTGGATTATCGAGTTGAGTTATTGGTTTATCGAGTTGAGTTATTGGATTATCAAGTTGAGTTATTGGATTATCAAGTTGAGTTATTGGATTATTGAGTTGAGTTATTGGATTATTGAGTTGAGTTATTGGATTATTGAGTTGAGTTATTGGATTATTGAGTTGAGTTATTGGATTATTGAGTTGAGTTATTGGATTATTGAGTTGAGTTATTGGATTATTGAGTTGAGTTATTGGATTATTGAGTTGAGTTATTGGATTATTGAGTTTAGTTATTGGATTATTGAGTATAGTTATTGGATTATTGAGTTTAGTTATTGGATTATTGACTTATTGGATTATTGAGTTTAGTTATTGGATTATTGACTTATTGGATTATTGACTTATTGGATTATTGACTTATTGGATTATTGGATTATAGGGTTATTGGATTATTGGGTTATTGGGTTATTTGATTATTGGGTTATGGATTATTGGATTATGAATTATTGGATTATTGGGTTATTGGATTATTGGATTATTGGATTATTGGATTATTGGATTATTGGATGATTGGATGATTGGATTATTTGTTTATTGGATTATTGGATTATTGGATTATTGGATTATTGGATTATTGGATTTTAAAATTATTGGATTTTAAAATTATTGGATTTTGAAATTATTGGATTTTAAAATTATTGGATTTTAAAATTATTGGATTTTAAAATTATTGGATTTTAAAATTATTGGATTTTAAAATTATTGGATTATTAAATTATTGGATTATTGGATTATTAAATTATTGGATTATTGGATTATTAAATTATTGGATTATTGTATTATTGGATTATTAAATTATTGGATTATTGGATTATTAAATTATTGGATTATTGGATTATTAAATTATTGGATTATTGGATTATTAAATTATTGGATTATTGGATTATTAAATTATTGGATTATTAAATTATTGGATTATTGGATTATTAAATTATTGGATTATTGGATTATTGGATGAAAAAAAAGACGGAAATAGAGAATGTTATGTTGTGATGAGACACGTTTGTGTCATGAGAGTGATTCAGTAAGTAGCACATTAAAAAAATAAGAATGGAATCAAAAAACAAGAGAAATAATGTGCTACACGTAAAATTTGATTAAAAAAATGGTATGTTGTGAGACACGTTTGTGTCATGAGAGTGATAAAAAAAAAAAGACGAGAAATAATGAGTAAAAAAAAAACATAGCAATCGAATATGTTAAGTAATGTACTTTATATGTATTGATGCATAAAAATTATTGTATATTGTTGTATAATTATTGAATAGAAACTTAAATATTTCGATGGATTTATTGGATTTGAAATAATTATGTGAAGATATAGATTAATTCAATAAATAATAAGGAAAATGTATATAGACAGACAAAGAAATTGTATTAAATGGGTAATGAAGGATTAATAACTTTCTTACTGAATGCCCGATGATTTGACATGCCGAGTGTAAGATTAGATGACAGACGCGATTAGTATGACTGTGCATGAGGACATGCACAATGTCAGGATGGGCGAGTGTAAGATTCATTAAAATTACTAATTATTAGAAACAGATTTAATGAAATAGAGTTGAATAATCTCTATAATTTAATAAATTTAAAAGTAACGTGATTGATAGTTGACCTTTGTAAATAGAAGGTAGTTGGAAGAAAGAATAAAAGACGACTGGCATGGCGGTTAACGGGCATTCGGTTACGGGCAGAGGTGAAGGGAGGACGATTGTGAAGTGAGGTGATTGGAGATTGAACTGTAACGGAATATTGTGATCAGGAAATATATTGATAGATAGATAGATAGATAATCTGTTTATTTGTTTGCCACAATACACACAGAATAATCAAATACAAAAATGACAGAAAAAAGAACAAAAAAAAAAACAGTCAATATTTAGAAAAAACAGAAAATACAAGCACAAATAAGAGTAAGACAGATTTTTACAAAAATAGAATAAGAAATAAATATACGTATAAATATTGATTCACACAGAAGGAATGTTGTGTGCGTCGCAGCAAAACAAAATGGTTCTGGCTCAGTATTACGCTTCACCCTATTATGGGAGAGGCACTGATATTCTGCCAGAACCAGATCACGCCAATAAAATCAGTGAAAAATATGAAATAATGAAAAGATTTTACTTACCAAATTACCAATAAATAACTTAACTAATGACAATTTAAAATGTGTGCACATAGTTGTGATGTAGAAGTGTGAGTGTGGTTAGCATGTAATGTATGTAGTGTCAAGTGTGATTTAGAGCAAATTATTATTTTAATTACTAAGACTAGATTCGGTAGTCAGCAACCAGGTAACCGTGAGGGATTCCCAAACTTTGTTTCTCTAAAAGGTATTTTTTGAAGTGAAATTTGAAACTATTCTTAATTTTCATAACACGAATAGGAGGAGGAATATTGTTCCAACACCTGGTTGCGAGATACCGAAAGGAGCCAGTAAAAGCAACGGTTTTGTGAGGATGTGCTTCCAGGAGACATCGTCTGGTAGAACGAGTACCGTGTCGTTTATGAAAAGAAGATATACGTATTTTATTAAACAAGTATATGGGCTTTTTGTCATTCAAAACGCCAAATAGCAGACTCGCAAGATGTAGATGTCTACGAGAGGACATATTTAATATGGATGCTTTGTTCAAGTAAGGTGTAATGTGTCTTCTCGGCGGAATTGCACAACAAAAACGAAAACAAGCATTTTGGACTCTTTGGATAAGACGGCGAGTTTTTTCCAACAGTCGTGGCCCATAAACAATGTCTCCGTAGTTTAACTTAGAGAGAACCAGCGATTCGCATAGCAACTTACGTATTTCCTCGCTTAGAAGGTTTCGAACTTGGTACAAAACCTTCAAGCGATAAAAACACGACTTCACCAATTCTCCTATATGCTTCTCAAACCTTAGCTGGCTGTCCATCACTAACCCCAAGTTTCTTGCCTCATCTACGCGTTCGATCATTGATCCCCTTATGTATATATTTGGCTCATTGACTAAAATATTAGATATTTGTGCTTTGGATCCCAATATCATAAACTTTGATTTAAGTGGATTCAATAGTAACCCGTTATTATCTGCCCAAGTGGAGATATTTTCCAGGTCTTCGCTTATTTTAACTAGTGCTTCGTCAAACTCATTTGGTTTGGCTGAGTAGTAGAGTTGGACGTCATCAGCGTATAGGTGGTAATTGCAGTGCTTGATAATTTGTGTAATATCTGCAGCATATATAATAAACAATAGAGGACCAAGTATAGAGCCTTGGGGCACTCCTCGAGTTAAAGGTCTAGAATCAGATACCATTACAGTACCATCGTCTTTCGTTATTTTAACAGATTGCCTGCGTCCATCTAGATAGTTGCTAAACCAAGCCAGTGAATTTGAGTGTATTCCATAAAAACGCAATTTAGAAAGAAGCAAGGCAGTATTTATGCAGTCAAATGCGCGTGAAAAGTCTAATAGCACTAAACAGGTCCCCTTACCAGTATCTTGTTCGGAAAGAATATTATCTACCACATCCATTAAAGCGGTTACCGTCCCCATTCCTTTGCGGAAACCTGACTGTACCTGAGGTAGGATATTGTTCTCTTCTACATATTTATAAAGCTGCTCATAAACAGCCTTTTCCAAGATTTTAGACAAAAAAGGAAGTATACTTATTGGTCTGAGGTCTTTGAGTTCATATGGATTTTCCACCTTAGGCAATGGAGTGACCAAGGCAGACTTCCATATGGCTGGCACCTCGCCAGACATTATAGATTTGTTAATAATCGCCGTAATCACAGAAAGTGTGCGCGGAAGTGTAAGTAAAACCATATCCCTATTAATAGAGTCTACACCGATTGCATTGGTAGTAATAGCCAAAATATATTTACCTACCTGATGTTCGTTGACCGGTTTAAGGTTAAACAGGGAGTTTCCAAATCGATTACTTTCAAAGTTTAAAATTGTAGACAGCGGAACCCTATCACATCCAGGAACATTCAAAAAATTGTCGTTGATTAGGTTTGGATCATTAAAACGATCAGGAAGACGGTCTTTGCTATTCGTGTCGGATAGAACAGTTTGTTTAAGGTTCCTCCATAGTGACTTTGAGTCTTTGTATAGTGAATTTATGTGGTTATTATAATAGACTCGCTTTTCGTTATAAATACTTTGTACTACAAGTTTTTTTAGGTCATTATAGTATTGTTTGCTACTCTCTGACTTATACTTCCTATACCTTAAGTGAGCCTCATTGCGTTTCTCGATCATGAGCTTAATAGTGCTAGTAATCCAGGGTAAGCTATGCTTGTCTTTAATTTTTACGGATTTTAATGGTGCATGCCTATCAAACAGAGATAGTAATAGTTGGTTGAAAATATCTAGCATGCTCTCGACTGAATCGACATTTAATATCGATTCCCAATCTATAGACTGGAGATCCCTATCAAACTCAGGAATATCCATATCTTTAATTGGCCTGTACGTAATAGTTTTCGACACTGTTTTGGGTCGTTTAATTGAAAAGGTCACTGTTAGCATACAGTGCCCGAGTGAACCTGTTATATTTGTAACGCACACTTTGCTGACAGGAGCGCTGGTACATACAAGGTCGATAAGCGTTTCGTTGTCGACAGAATAATGAGTAGGTACTGTTACCACCTGCTCCATACCTAGATAATGTAAAAAGGTAGTAATCTTTTTGAAATTGCAATTACCGGTATCAAGCATATTGATATTGAAATCTCCCAATAAGACCACATAATCATGTTTGGAGAAGTGCGATATAGACTCAGTAAGTGCATCAAAAAACAAGTCCACATTAATCCAATTTGGTCGGTACGCTGTTCCTATAATAAAACTACGGTGGTTAAGAGATAAAGATATCCACAGTTGTTCAATATTAGCAGCAGGGTGGGTAGATCGGCGCGCGCGCACCGTGGTTTTAATGTAAAACGCGACCCCACCGCCTCGTCCACCGCGCATCGTAGTAGGTCGTGGAGCATTTATTAATTTATATCCTGGGACGCGCGGTGCGAGTTGATTTTGGCCTTGCCTAATCCACGTTTCATTAATAGCGACTATATCGGCATCAAATTTGTTCATTGCTATTAAAAAGTCATTATGTCCTGTTGCCAATGAACCCGCGTTAAAAAAACCTAACTTTAAGTATTTAGATTTAGAACTTATGGTGAAATAAAAAATATGTTATAACCTTGTTATTAAAGAAACTCAAGAAAAGACAACGCGGTGGTGTAACCTCAAAACCTGGTTCAATTTTCTCCGATATATAAGTGTATATTAATGTTAAATTGTTTAAATGCGTTTTAGTGAGGTTATTTGTGTATTCTGTGGTGTGTAAAGTGTTATAATGTGCATTACATACTTTCATACAGTGATAAATTGCAATATACGAATTCATAGAATGTTGATTGATGTGAACTATGAAAGTTGTTATTGCTGCGACGCGCTCCAGTGAACAGTTAAACAATAAAATGCTTTGACACTGATAATAACGACTAAGAACTATTAGACTACAAACAAACAAGAATGATAAGAAAACGTAACAGATTTGCAAACACAATGAAATTAATTTACCATATATCCAAGCAAATAATAGCGTAATACTTAAATATGTGAGCAATATAGTGTTTCGTCATATAATTTGTCATATAAAAATTTAAATAACTTGGATACGTATTAGCAAACAACATGAGTACCAAAAACACGCTCTAAATCCTGTTCCGATCGTATACGATGTCGTGGAGACTCCGAGCCAGGACGTTGGCGCACGTAGATCTTTCCGTCGCGGGTCCATGCATATCGCCAGCCAAGCTGCTCCTTGAGCTGCCTCGTTTTCTGAAATAGACGACGATTGACAACGGTGAGCCGCTCGTTGATGTAAAAGCGGCTGTTAGGCCCAGGCAGGCCGGTACCTTCCGTGGTAGCTCCGCGACGTACTCGTGCCGCCTGCAGCAGCCGGTCTCGCACGGCGCGGCGTGCCAGCCGCACCACCAGCAGCCGCGGGCGGGACGGCGGGCCCTGGGCACCCTCGCTCACCTGCGAAGCTCGACCCACGCGAGTTGCATCGACGATATCATGCTCAGACAGCGTGACTCCAAGCTTCTGCCCTAAGGTAGTTACTATGTGTATAGTATTTTCCCCGTTCTCCTCCGGTACGCTAGAAATCTCAATGTCGTTGAGCAGCAGATCCTGGTCCCGGTCATTCAGTTCCATTTTTAACTGGGTGACCGTTTCCAAAAGCGTTGATTCGGTGTTATTACATTCGACTACATTGGGGGCCTTTCCTTCTAAGGCTTCCACGCGGGCACACAGACTATCAATGCGCTTATCACAACCATCAATTTTTGAAGTTAAATTTGTCATACTAGCCCGCAGGGCCTGGATAAGTTGGCTCATGGCCCGCATTTCCTCGCGGAAAAGTCTAAATTCCGATACCAGTCTCTGCAGATCGTTAACGCCAGATGTGTCGAGTGAGAAATCATAGGCAGTGGCATCATGTACTTGTTGGTTGTCGGTGTAAGATACATCCATCACGGAGTGGTTAAGTTCATGGGTCGTTACTGCCCCACGGGGCCGCAGGCCCCCGCGATGCATGTTTACGTTTTCGTCGACGCCGCGCACTGGTGTATTTGTATTGTCTGACCTCGGTTCGGCACTTTTGCATCCGAAACATTTCCACAAATACTTCTGTTCGGGTACCATTACGTTAAAAAAATCGTCTGAAATATTCGCGCACTTAAGTTCATACGTGTTTTGACAGTTAAAACACTTCAAAAATCTTGCATCGGTTATTTTAACGAAACAACCTGCACAGCTTGCCATTGCAATGTGTGTTTCTACTCGGTAGAAATAAGGTTCAATTTTAGATGTGCACTAACACACACTGCCAATGCGCGCGCGCAGAATACGAGCAGCTGATTCGTTGACAGCTGACCCGTACGTTCGATGCCACTGTTTGAACGATACACTTCAATTTAAAACTGTATTTTCTTGTACGCGTATACGTTTGCACACTAAATACTCATTGATTTAAATAACACTGGTACTATTCCTTTTATTTTTAACCACTAGAGTTTATTGTGACAACTATTTACAAGTTATTTAGGTAATTATCACGGAGCGAACGAATAGTGCGTGTGACAGCTCTGACGTACGTCACGTGACCTCTATTGCTGTTATGGAAGAAGGAATTTTTATTACATATATATATATATATATATTAATATTTTGAAACTGAGAGGAGAGCGTGCCGAGCTCTCTAACATCCTTGCTCCTCGAAGTTTCATAGATGTAAGAGTCGCGCGCGAAGCCACCTCGCAACTCGCAATATATACCGCTATCCCCACCACTCATACATTTTCGGCAACGCGGCGCAAAAAGGTCGTATGTACACCAGTCGGTGGTGGGACGCAGCACGGGTCACACGTCTCGGTGCGCGCCGTGCATGACTGATAGTGGGCCGTTCGCGTCCTAAAGTGTTAAAACGAGACCCTATTACTAAGACTCTGCTGTCGGTCTGCCTGTCACCCGCGGTGCAATACTTAGGAGTCTGAGGGTTCGCGGTGGTGGAAGACCGTGCCCAAATGGATAGGTATCCAGCGGGGAATGGAGACGCGCAGTTTCCGTCCGCGCATCAACAGAGTGACAGCCGTGGACCATTACTCGCGCGCGCCAAGTACATGTGAAAATAAACAATTATGAACCTTATCTGCGCTCCCGGTATCATTTTGGGCATTTCTCGGGAGGGCCATTTTTATGTGTCCGGGGGCAATAATTGTGCGCGCCAAGTACATGTGAAAATAAACAATTATGAATCTCATTTGCGTTTTCTTTACGTATACTCCCGGTATCCTTTTCCATGTACCTATAGAGACGGGCCCAGACCGCTGTACGAATTGCGCCTGATGGTGGACACGCCGCTCACGCCCCTCTCGCCGAAACAATTGCCGTACGAATTTTGCCTGGCACCCGAGAGTTTAGCGGCTTCGGCGCGGGTACGGGCCGGGCTCGGCTGGTATTGCTCTCGACGCATGACGTCATCGGGCTCGACGAACGGTACCGTGGGCCCCGCGGTCACCTAATCGTGGATTACTATTTTCGCGGCTTTGCGCAGAGCAAGTGTACTCTGCGCCGCGCCGGGCGATCAAAGCGCGGGTCTATCGGATTGAAGCTGGTAGAGGTGTGACGTCACAGAGCCATAGGCGGCCTCGCCGGCGGGGGAGCGGGGCATGGACCACCCGACCAAAATGTCGTAAGATGGCCTTTTTCGATTCTAAAAAGTGGGCCCGAAATGAGGCCAATCTAGAAAGCCTTCCGGGCGGGTACCTCGACGACATTCGGCCCGCTGCCAAGATGCGCCCGGTGGACACGCCGAAACAATTGCCGTACGAATTTCGCCTGGCGCCCGAGAGTTTCTCTCTGTCGCGGGGATCAGGCAAGCCCGGGTCACTGATCGGCGACTCGAGGCACTAGGTACCTTCCGTCGGGACGGTCAAACCACCAAAAGTAGGTGTGAAATCGAGCCGGATTGAATTAAGAAATTCGTCCGACAAGAGCAAGAAATCAAGCTGACATGGGAAAGGAGGATTCTGAGATCGTGTTCATGTGGGTTTGCTGCCGCAGAGTAGCTATGTAGTTTGCAGGGTGCATTGAGAGGGGTGCGGGATTGGTAGACCTTCTCGCGGTGCACCCCGGGAGGGGGAGGATAGCCGCTCAGTTGCGCGTTAGCTATTCTCCCCCTGCGAACTACCAATCACAGTGTGGTCGTAGCAGTCGAGTCTTCTCCTGCGCTGGCTTTAGTGCCGTGTTTGTTGTGGTTGGCTGCTCCCGACATGCCTCAGCAAATATGAGGTGTCAGGGGATGCAGCCGTCTTGGAGGTGGTGCTTCTGCATCATTGTTGTCGGGGCCTGGTAAGGCCAGCGGCCGCTTTGGCGGCGTGGGATGGTGAGCCCTTAAGGCTTGCGGCGCGGCGGGTCTAGCGGTCACGGTCATGTGGCTGCTGGGTGGGTTTTGGCCTCCCGTCGGGCGATCCGTAACCTGCATTGAGCGGGCCGGGGGCGCTGCTCACTGAGAGAAGCGCTGCGTGGAGAAAACCACTATAATAAACCCCAATCCTAAGGTGAGCGGATCGTGCCGATGGGATGCATGGCTGGAGGGAGTCCAGTGCCTAGCGTGCGGGGGAGCTCACCCCCGAAAAAAGAGATCGATGAAAGGAAAATGAAGGCCGATTGCGAAAATAATCCCCTGGCGGGTCTCCGAAAGGAGGAATCCCGTCCGCTCACTTCGGTGACCGGCTGCCCTCCGTATGCAGGGGTGGGCAACAATCGCCTCGTAGGCCGGCAAGGTGCCGGTCTTCGTGAACACGACTTTGGCGCAACTCGGTTGGACTTTGATGCAAATTGGAACGAGGATTTTGTTGATCAGGAGGCGAAAGACTGCGGCCTGTTGTCGCACTCCAACGCCTGTGACCTTGAAATGAACTCCGGAAGCTGCTCAAATTACGATCTGGGCATCTTAAGATTGAGGGGTGGTGGTTCGCCGTCGCGGGACTCCAAGGGGCGATTCACTCGTGGAGCATCGGGCATGGATGCTGTGAGCCGGGAGGAGACAGACGCGACCGCAGAGCATCACTTGGAGGCTGCCAGGCAACCAGTCGTGCGGCTGAATCGGCTCTCTGATATTCCTCCCCCTCCTGAGGGGAAGGTTCCGGACAATAATGGGTCAGAGAAAGAAGACGTGATACCTGTCGGAAAAGAGGCCCAAGAAACCTCCCCAAAGAGGTGGAAGACACTTCAGGGGCGTAGGGGACTTAGGGCGGGGGCCAAAAGGGTCCATCCCAACGACGGGGACCTGGATCCTGGAAACGAGCCACCAAAAATTAATTCGGCTCGGAGGGGGAGAAAGGCCGGTGGTGCGGGGTCAGCGGCTCCTCGCCTAAAACTGAAGATGTCGGCTCGAGGGGGAAGAAAGGCTGCTGGGGCCTACGTTGGGTTGTCGGCGGCCTGCTACAAGTTACGTAACAGCGTGGGCCAAGACTCCGAGGAGGAAAACGAGTCTATGGATGACGGCGACCGCTGGAGTAAGGATCGGACGTCCTCGGAGGATACCAGGCCAACCCCCGATACCAGGGAGAGCAGCCCGGAAATCACTGAGAGGGAAATAATTGAAGAAGTCTGCACGGAAGCTAAAAACTTGCTAGAAGAGGCCGGCAAGTCCGGGAATCTGAATGGTCGAGTCCACGGCAGGATTAATAACTCCTGCCGTCGCATCATACAGTCGATGCAGAAGCTGCAGTCCCGTGAGGAGGGAGAGGAGCTGCGTATTCTCAAAGCGGACAACAAGAGGATGAAAGAGCAGCTTGCGCAACTTGAAACGGAGACGAAGGCTTTGAGGAAAGCGTACTCCGAACGCAATAAAAAAGCGCATGCGCCAGCTACGGCATCAGAGACGGTCCAATTACCAGAGATAGTCGCGGCAGTCTTTAAAGAGTTCAAAGAGGACCTGAAAAAAGAGCTTTCCATCTCCTTGGGGAACATGATTAATGTGCGCATAGGAGAGGTAAGAGCTCTTCTACCCCCTGCGCCGACACTCCGCCCGCCTTTGGCGGCGGACCAAAAAAGGGCAGCGGCGGCTACCACCACGACGGCCCCGCCTACGGTTCGCCTGAGTAATCTGCCGGATGATCCATGGACTCCATCACCTGTATCTGCCCGCAACCCTGCTCCTGTCGCGAGGTCCAGGAAATCGGCAGGAAAAGCTCTAGCGTCAACAGGGTCAACGCTAATGCCTCCTGCGAGAGCCGCACCTGGCCCAAAAGTGCCGCGGAGAAAACAGGTGGTCACCGAGCGGATACCTCAGGTGGCTCCAGACGCAGTACTGCAACAGCAGGAGGCCCAGCCCGGGCCCAAGCTAGTGCCTGCAGCCCCCACACCAACGCCCCCCACGCAGGGGGAATGGACGCGGGTGGTGAAGCGGGGAAAGAGAAAGAAGGCCACCCCTCCTGCCTCTTCGACGAGAAAAGCGGGTAAGCCGGCGGCCCCGGCAGCCAAAAAGCTGGCGGTCCCGAAAACCGCAGCGGTAGTGGTGGCTCTTAAGCCAGAGGCGAAGGAGTCGTACGCCTCCGTAATGCTGAGAGCCACTCAAGCCTTTCGGCTAGAGGAGATTGGCCTCGAGCACGTTAATGTGCGGAAGACGGCGGACGGGGCCCGCATCCTGGAAGTGGCGGGGGCAGACAATGGCCGCACCGCCGATGCTCTGAAGGTGCGCCTGGAGGCAGCAATAGGAGACGCGGCCCGAGTCTATAGACCGGTTAAGATGGCGCGTCTTCGAGTCTCCGGCCTCGACGAGGCTGCCACACCGGAAGCAGTGGCGAGGGCAATTGCGGCCAAAGGGAGTTGCTCGAATGCGGATGTCCGGGTCGGGGACATCCGCATCGGCTACAGCGGCACTGGTTCAGCCCTTGTGCAGTGCCCTATAGAGGCGGCGAGCGCCGCGGTGTCGGTGGGTAAGGTGACGATAGGCTGGTCGTCCGCCCGAATTAAGGCACTTGAACCTGGGGTGCTCAGGTGCTTTAAGTGTCTGGGCATCGGACATACTAGAGCCACGTGCCCCTCCCCGGTGGAAAGAGGAGATCTGTGCTTCCGCTGCAGCAAGCCGGGGCACCGAGGGGTGGACTGCTCAGCAGAGGCTTTCTGCGCAGTTTGCCACCAGGCGAAATTGCCAGCGAGGCACAGGATGGGCGGTTTCTCCTGTAACCCCCCTAAGGTAAGTGGAGTGGAAGCCCGCAGTGGGAACCATGGGGCTACGGAGAAGGCCACCCCGGCCATTGACCCAAGCCCCCTTCCGACGGAACAGATGATTGAGGGACAGCCCATGGACCAATAATGCAAGCACATCCGCAACAAGGTCCATGGGAGGTGCTGCAGTGCAACATCAACCACTGCATTCCCGCACAGGATCTGCTCATGCAGAACTTGGCGGAGTGGGGAGTTGCACTGGCTGCGGTGGCGGAGCCATACGCTGTCCCTCCTCGGCCCAACTGGGTGGCGTCTAGAGACGGCCGGGTGGCGCTGGTGGCTTCGGTGCCGGGGGAGGTCCTCATGTGCATTGAGAGAGGGGAGGGATTCGTGGCGGCTAAATGGGGAGGAATCATAGTGGTCGGGGTATACTTCTCCCCCAACCTGCCCCTGAATGCCTTCCAGCGCTTTCTGGGAGACCTGGAGGGGGTGGTGAGAAGGGCCGGCCAGGCGCCCATCCTGGTTTTGGGGGACTTCAACGCCAAGAGCCGAGCGTGGGGGTCCCCAAACACCGAACCCAGAGGGGCTGAGGTTGAAGATTGGGCGGCGTCAGCGGGCTTGGTCCTCCTCAACAGTGGCAACACGCAGACGTGCGTCCGCTGGAATGGGGGGTCTATAGTTGACCTATCCTTCGCGACCCCCGACCTGGCAGCACGCGTTGCCGAGTGGCGAGTTTTGGAGGACGAAGAGACCCTCTCGGATCATTTATATATCCGCATGAGGGTCTCTCCACTGCAGAGGGCTGCGCCGACCAGGCTTAATGGACGACAGGCCGGGAAGGGCGGGTTCCCAAGATGGTCATTGGCCCACCTCGACAGAGAAATGGCGGAAGAGGCCGCCATCATCGAGGCGTGGAATGCTCCCCAGGTGGCCCCAAGAGGTGTCGACGAGAGGGCCGTTTGCTTCAGAAGGTCCCTGCAGACGGTTTGTGACGCTTCCATGCACCGGGCCCGGCCTGCCCGAGGCAAGAAACAAGTTTACTGGTGGACCCCGGAGATCGCCGCCATCCGCACGGCCTCCAATAATGCCCGGCGGGCCTATACGCGGTGCAGGAGAAGGAGGCACACCGCCGAAGAGGAGGAGCTCCTCCGCACAGCGTTGGCGGAAAAGAAAAGGGCCCTCCAGCAGGCCATTAGGAAGGCGAAGAACGAGGGATGGGAGGAGTTCTTGGCAACCCTCAATAGGGACCCATGGGGGCGCCCGTACAGAATGGTGCGCAACAAATTACAGAGCGTCCCACCCATGGACTCCATGGAGCCAGAACTCCTCCGAAGAGTGGTTGAGGGCCTGTTTCCGGAGGCGCCAGACTTCGTCCCACCGGTGATGGCCCCCCCAGCAGCGGACCCGGCGGAACCGCTCGTGGTCGTCCCCATCACGGATGACGAGATTGAGTGGGCCATAGACCGCGTCAGAGCCACGCGCAAAGCAGCGGGACCGGACGGAGTGCCAGGAAAAGTACTCTTCCTGGCACTTAAGCATCTCGGGAACCGCCTCAAATCCCTCCTGGATGACTGCCTCGAGGAAGGGCGCTTCCCAAAATGCTGGAAGGAGGGGCGACTGTGCCTTTTGCGTAAGGAGGGACGTCCACCAGACTCCCCCGCTGGCTACCGCCCCATCGTGCTGCTGGATGAGATCGGGAAGCTCTTCGAGCGAATCCTGGTCTCCCGTATCCAGCGGCACCTAGTAGAGACGGGCCCGAACTTACATGACAGGCAGTTCGGGTTCCGAAGGGGGCGGTCTACTATAGACGCAGTGGCCGCTTTGAGGGATTTCGGGGTACTTGCGGCAGGTCAAAAGGAGGGAGTGGTGGCGGTGTCACTGGATATCGCCAACGCGTTCGGGTCCCTCCCCTACACGGTCATTGGGGAGGCACTCCGGTACCATGGAGTGCCTCATTATCTGAGGCGTGTTATAGAGCACTACTTGACGGCACGGGTAGTGCTCTATGAACAGAAGGGAGTCCGGAGCGTGAGGGCCATGACGTGCGGGGTTCCACAGGGGTCAGTATTGGGTCCACTCCTGTGGAACATCGGTTACGACTGGGCGATCCGGGGGGTGCAACTTCCCCGCATGGTCACCGTGTGTTATGCGGACGACACACTAGTGGCTGTGCGGGGAAAGGAGCTGGAAGAGGTGCTCAGGAGGGCGGCAGTGGCGACAGAGCTCACAGTGCAGCGCATAGAACTCCTGGGCCTACGCGTCGCCCTGCCGAAGACCGAGGCCATGGTCCTCGGCCGAACAAGGGGGTGGGGGCGGATACCGGTGGGCACCGCAGTGAGGATCGGGGGTGAATCTGTCCAGGTCAAGGCCCACATCAAGTACTTGGGCCTTGTCCTGGACAGAAAGTGGACATTCGGGGAGCACTTTGCACGGCTGGCTCCTCGGCTCGTGGGTGCTGCCTCGGCTCTGGGCCGCCTACTGCCAAATTTGGGGGGGCCGAATGCGCCGTGTAGGCGGCTGTATGCGGGAGTCGTCCGGAGCATGGCGCTCTACGGGGCACCAATTTGGGCCGGACGGCTGACGAGATGCACGAAGGCATTGCTCCGTCGGCCACAGAGGGTGGTGGCCCAGAGGATGGTGAGGGCCTACCGCACCACTTCTCACGCAGCGACATGCCTTCTTGCCGGCACCCCGCCTTGGGAGCTAGACGCGGGGGTGCTAGCGGAAAGGTACTGGTGGAGGGCAGAAGCGAGGGGGCGTGGGGAGCCCCCAGACGCGGAAGAGGCCGAGAGGGTGTCGCGGGCAGCCGCGGAGCGCCTACGAGATCGATGGAGAGATGCCCTGGAGGATAGCCACTATGGAACCCGAACCATAGGGGCTATTCTCCCGGTAATGGATGAGTGGGTGGATCGGGGCAAGGGGGCCCTGACGTATAGGGTGACGCAGGTGGTGTCCGGACACGGCTGCTTCGGACACTACCTGCACAAGATACAGAGGGAGCCGGGGCCCCAGTGCCACGAATGTGGAGCGGCGGACGACACGGCTCAGCACACTCTAGAAGAGTGCAATCGCTGGGCCGTGGAAAGAGCTGCCCTCAGGGCGACCACAGGGGTAGCGGACCTCTCGCTACGCAGCATAATAGCGGCGATGCTGGGTAGCGAGAGGAATTGGGAAGCGGTGGCCTCCTTCTGCGAAGAAATCATGTCACAGAAGGAGGCGGCGGAGAGGATGCGAGAAGCAGCTGCTGACGCGCTTCCTCTCCGACGTAGACGGCATGGTCGAGGGCGAAGAGCGTATGCTCGCCTTGAGCCCCAATAG
The DNA here is from genome assembly GCF_910591565.1 of Cydia splendana. NCBI lineage: Eukaryota > Metazoa > Arthropoda > Insecta > Lepidoptera > Tortricidae > Cydia > Cydia splendana. The sequence continues at coordinate 135,766 of NW_026946911.1, forward strand.
AGCTAGCGGGTACTGAACGTCGGAAAAGGGGAGGGGATCAAGCGTTTCTGATCCTCCCCCAATGTGAGGGGGCCCTGGCGATAAGCCGGGGCTGCCGGAGGGCGCGGTGGTGGAATGTCATCGATCCCAGTGCGCCCTCACGAACGGCAGAGAGGGTGAAACGCCGGAGTGGGTTTAGTGGGTAGGGCCAAATTCTCCCCCTCTCTTGTCAGGAGAGGGGAAAGGAGTGGCGAGCCCCACACACCGTGCGTAAACGCATTCCCACTCCGTCAAAAAAAAAAAAAAAAAAAAAAAAAAAGGGTGCATTGAGATTTTCATTCCGGTCGCAGAGTCGTAAGATTCATTTTTTCGATTCTAAGAAGTGGGCCCGAAAAGAGGCCAGTCTAGATATTAGCCATCCGGGCGGGTAGCGGGTACCGTGACGAGCGACGACACTCGGCCCGCTGCCAAGATGCGCACGGTGGACACATCATCGGCGAGCTCACCGCATGACGTCATCCGCGCCAGGGGCACGCGCGAGCCGGGGTGCCTGCCACCGCCCGGCCTACCCGGGTCACTGATCGGCGACTCGAGGCACTGGGTACCTTCCGTCGGGACGGTCAAACCACCGAGAGTAGGTGTGAAATCGAACCGGATTGAATTAAGAAATTCGTCCGACAAGAGCAAGAAATCAAGCTGACGTGGGAAAGTAGGATTCTGAGATCGTGCTTATGTGGGCTTGCAGCCGCGGAGTAGCTAGTTTGCAGGGTGCATTGAGATTGTCATTCCGGGCCACGCTACTGTACCTACTGGCGCGGCCGTATCCTGTCCCACGCCGAAACCAATTGCCGTACCAATTTCGCCTGGCGTCCGAGAGCTTCTCTCTGTCGCGGGGGTCAGGCAACTATCGTATATATATATATAATATTAATATTTTGAAACTGAGAGGAGAGAGTGCCGGGCTCTCTAACATCCTTGCTCCTCAAAGTTTCATAGATGTAAGAGTCGCTCGCGAAGCCACCTCGCAATATATACCGCTATCCCCACCACTCATACATTTTCGGCAACGCGGCGCAAAAAGGTCGTATGTACACCAGTCGGTGGTGGGACGCAGCACGGGTCACACGTCTCGGTGCGCGCCGTGCATGACTGATAGTGGGCCGTTCGCGTCCTAAAGGGTTAAAACGAGACCCTATTACTAAGACTCCGCTGTCGGTCTGCCTGTCACCCGCGGTGCAATACTTAGGAGTCTGAGGGTTCGCGGTGGTGGAAGACCGTGCCCAAATGGATAGGTATCCAGCGGGGAATGGAGACGCGCAGTTTCCGTCCGCGCATCAACAGAGTGACAGCCGTGGACCATTACTCGCGCGCGCCAAGTACATGTGAAAATAAACAATTATGAACCTTATCTGCGCTCCCGGTATCATTTTGGGCATTTCTCGGGAGGGCCATTTTTATGTGTCTGGGGGCAATAATTGTGCGCGCCAAGTACATGTGAAAATAAACAATTATGAATCTCATTTGCGTTTTCTTTACGTATACTCCCGGTATCCTTTTCCATGTACCTAATAGTACCTATAGAGACGGGCCCAGACCGCTGTACGAATTGCGCCTGATGGTGGACACGCCGCTCACGCCCCTCTCGCCGAAACAATTGCCGTACGAATTTTGCCTGGCACCCGAGAGTTTAGCGGCTTCGGCGCGGGTACGGCCCGGGCTCGGCTGGTATTGCTCTCGACGCATGACGTCATCGGGCTCGACGAACGGTACCGTGGGCCCCGCGGTCACCTAATCGTGGATTACTATTTTCGCGGCTTTGCGCAGAGCAAAGCGCGGGTCTATCGGATTGAAGCTGGTAGAGGTGTGACGTCACAGAGCCATAGGCGGCCTCGCCGGCGGGGCAGCGGGGCATGGACCACCCGACCAAAACGTCGTAAGATGGCCTTTTTCGATTCTAAAAAGTGGGCCCGAAATGAGGCCAATCTAGAAAGCCTTCCGGGCGGGTACCTCGACGACATTCGGCCCGCTGCCAAGATGCGCCCGGTGGACACGCCGAAACAATTGCCGTACGAATTTCGCCTGGCGCCCGAGAGTTTCTCTCTGTCGCGGGGATCAGGCAAGCCCGGGTCACTGATCGGCGACTCGAGGCACTAGGTACCTTCCGTCGGGACGGTCAAACCACCAAAAGTAGGTGTGAAATCGAGCCGGATTGAATTAAGAAATTCGTCCGACAAGAGCAAGAAATCAAGCTGACATGGGAAAGGAGGATTCTGAGATCGTGTTCATGTGGGTTTGCTGCCGCAGAGTAGCTATGTAGTTTGCAGGGTGCATTGAGATTTTCATTCCGGTCGCAGAGTCGTAAGATTCATTTTTTCGATTCTAAGAAGTGGGCCCGAAAAGAGGCCAGTCTAGATATTAGCCATCCGGACGGGTAGCGGGTACCGCGACGAGCGACGACATACTGCCACGAATTATTCTAAGTCCTGGGACTGCCTGAGTCAAATAACTCTGCATTCACCACACCGATTTTTCTAAGTCTCGGCCCCCCACACCTCATCCACGAATTATTCTAAGTCCTGGGACTGCCCGGGTCAAATAATTCTGCGCCCCATCCACGAATTATTCTAAGTCCTGGGACTGCCCGAGTCAAATAATTCTGCGCCCCATCCACGAATTATTCTAAGTCCCTGGACACACCGAATTTTTCTAAGTCTCGGCCCCATCCACGAATTATTCTAAGTCCCTGGACACACCGAATTTTTCTAAGTCTCGGCCCCCTTTCCTCCACTCCAACCGCGGAAACTATAAGGGCTATAATGCCATGCATTTACGTTCTCTATAAAATATCTGACACGCTCTTATTTGCAGGGTCATAAGAGTGTGTCACATAATTTTGCGGCTTTCGAAGAGTCACATATTATTGCAGGTGACTGTGCATATATTTTTGAATGTTTTGGACGTATACATTATAAAATTATAATTTTTTCGTGGGCCTTCGATCTTGGAGATTGGGCTCCTTGGAAGACTCGAATGAGACCCTTTACGGCATATAATATTCGACTCTATTGACAGCTATTTAAGATCAAATTTATACAATTTTTTTTTTTATTATAGGCCTCGGTCTTTTGAACTTTTTTCAAAGAAAACAAGTTTATTCTGGTGGCAGACTCGATTGAGACCCTTTACGGCATATGATATTCAACTCTCTTGACAACGATTAAAGATTAAATTTAAACTTTTTTTTTGTATTTCTGGCCTCGGTCTTTTTCTACTTTTATCAAACAAAACATGTTTATTCTTTGTGTTACACGAATGAAACGTATCTGTCACAATGACACCATAAGCATCGAAAAATTTTCTAAGTCTCGGCCCCCTTTCCTACACCTCAACCGCTGTGTATGAACTGTGACTACACTACAGCTTTCCCGTTTTTTTTTGAGACAAAAAATATATAATAATTATTATTATTTTTTGGCTTAAGTGAACTTATATCTATGGTATAAAGATAAAGATAAGATAAAAAATAGTTTATTCAAGTAGGCATATTACAATGCGCTTATGAACGTCAAATAAACCTTTACCGGCTCCAACCGTACACCTCTGCCCCGAGAAGATTTAAATCCCCCCTTAATTGGAGGAGGGTATCCCAATATGGGACCGGCAACAAACTCGGCGGGACACATCTTTTCAAAACATTATTACATCTTATAATTAACATGCATTACGAGAAATTAAGAAAAATGCAATTTAAATTACTATAAAATTCATGCAATTATACTCAGTGAGTACATAACTTTATACAAATACGTAGCTCTTTCAGAAAACATATCAAATTCTTAGAAAAGGAAAAGAAAATAAAATCAATAAAAGAAATGAGAATACATATTATATGAATCTGACTGATTGTTATGAGATGCTTTCATACAATTTGATGTGCTTTCTTACCTGAGCTGAGTCACCTTTAACTCTACACATAATACAATGCTTTTAATTGCTACTTGTCGTTATTACAGTTTCTGGTTAGCACCATGCATGTTTGTCTGTCAAGTAGTCCTCTACTCTGTAATAAGCCTTCAACATCAATTACCGACAACAACAATTATTTATTACGTATAATACCACCGTACATACCGAGACGCAATATACGCCATTCGAATTAGTTTTCGGCAAAAACTGTCGTTTACCGAATAATTTAATTTCTTCTGTCGACCCTCTCTATAATTATGATAGTATTTCCTTGTTACCTTATACATACATGACTATAACTACAATTTTAATATAATCTTCCATTCAAATGTGCTCTGCACATTGACCCCTTGATTATCTATTCAATAGGTTTAATGAATGAAACGTCGGTTGCGCTTCTTGCGCGCGCGTACCTACTCCAGGTCGCGTTACATGACTAGCCGATCAGCTGACCTACTGACTCGACTTGTGAGAAGGCCTCGCTCTTCTCGTCCTCTAAGTTTCCTCCTCCGGAACTAGAGCTTGATAATAATTACCTACTTGAATGACAACTTGAATTGCATGACTGCTTACCCTGGTTTGACTTATTGAAGTACTTGACGTGGCGGGTGGCGTGACCTCTGCTCCCGTCGTACAGCAATGAGTTATGCGCTAACAACTGACTATAAGCGCACCAGTCGCGCTCCATACAATCCAGTGCACAATGACTGCATAGGCACCAGAAACAAGCACTTGCGTTCCTTGACCAGGTCCTCTGCTTCGAGAACACCAGTGGTCCGACAATCCCGGACACACTTGTACTGAACGCTGCTATCACTCGTGCAGCATGAGCATAATACGGTAACAGATTCACCTGATACTCGGTTCCTGGTCCACTGCCAGGACCCTCGCTGATGGCGTCGGCCTCCGCGCCTGACCAGCTGCACAGATATCTGCTCCCCCATTCACCGCAGGTGGCACATACTGCTTCACTCCACTGCTCGGCCAGCAACTCCTGGTCGGCAACAGGCAGCACTCCAAGTGACTGCCGCATTGCTCCAAGAGCGCCTTCGCTGTTTCCCCTACTGAAAGACATGTAAGACTATCCCGTTCTGTCACCTAGTGACAGTAGCGCCACCATTACGATCGTGTAAGTAAATTCGTTTTTACAAACGGGCCTCCGCGTGCTTACGCAATGCGACGAAATTCAAAAACACGTTCTAAATGCCCCTACAGTACTCGAAACATAACCAAGTACTCCAAAGGTGTCGTGTTTCGGAGGTTCCGGGGCAAACTGCCGAATCCGACACAAGAACAGCCGATTCAACGGAGCCACGCCGTTTTGTCGCAGAAATAGTGTTTAGTCTTTAAGTTTATAATATATATATATATATGTATGTTAGTCTGTAAGGTATTTGTAATATGGGCCTTGTTGCCTGATTTAAATTTTAAATAAATAAATAAATAAATAAATAAATAACCTACGCAATTTGGTCGGGTTCATTTGTTTACCTATGAATGAATTTTATTGAACTCAGTAAGTTTCCAATAAATAACGAGAATAATGCAAACTTGAAATAAAAACCCTTATATATTACCATTTAAGTTTTTATTTTTATGTAGAATGGTTTGAATGATAAAACGCATTTTTACAACGTGAAAAACTAAATAATCGATCTATTGATTGATCCAAACCATAACCTATTCTAGACTTAATGTTCTGCAACTTCTACATTTGGCTGTGTGAAATTTTTGTCTATGGCAATTTTACCAACTGTCAAGCTCCTCTAAGTTCCGTTGTAAACTGCAAAAAAAAAAGATGCTTAAACACTTTACCAAGGCAAAATTATATCACTGAGCTAAATTTAAAGATAGTACGGTAAAAAGAAAGTCTCCGAGAGCGTCCATAATGATTTCCATCTATCGAAGAACTTACAAGACCAAGAAAATGGCATTCAGATCCTCACACGAATTTGCTTCTACTTATTTCATCAAACTAAATAGTCAGGGAACCTTTATTAGTGCCCGTATTTCTGATCCAGTGTACTTATTTATTTATTTATTTTACGTGCCTAAGTACAGACAGCGTCAGTGTGACAGTGCGAGTGAAATAAATACAAAGTTGGGAATCATTCCTTCTAGCAAGGTAAGGTTATGTTCTTGTTTCTTCTTTAAACAAGTTACTGCTATCGAGACCCTGTTAAATACATTTGAATATCACCAATCAGAAAATAATTGTTCGCAATTTGACCTACCTATCATTAAATCTATTTTTCTGACTGATCATATCTGTAAATGGCTAGCATTAGTTTCTTTACTTTCAACGTTCTACTTTATAATGCCGACGCCTAGTGGATTGTATTTCCTTCTTTATACTCTTTATTCAGTAACATAAAGACATTTCTTTTTGATAAATGAAAGAGATCAAAGCAAAATCTGTATAAAAAAAAATTACTTTGATTTTCGTTTTACTCTGTCTAATTAACATAATATTAGTCCTCCACTACACTATTTGTATATTACAATTTACAATAAGATTTAAAAGCTATGTTTGATGTTTTCAGTAAGCTGACAACTCTATTAAAATGATTCCCAGTGCCTGATATCCAAACCTGCTATCAAAGCCTGAACAGCTTACCCAAACAAGTAGTGGAAACTTTAGAAAAATATCCTGATAAAGCAAAGAGTACACTTAAGAAAGCACTGATTAACATGAATTAATGTAAGATATAACTAGTATTAACATGTAAGCACTAACTAACTGTAACAAAACAATATAATTTTATATATAATTAAGGCTAAGCTTGGTTTAAATAATCTCCAAATATAGAGATTGTAACTAAGACTCATCGTACAATTACTAACCTCTCGGTTAAAAATAAACAGATTAAATTTTAATTCTTTTTTTTTTTCTACCGATGATAACTACGCCCCGGTGATCGTGAGTGCACTAGACTTTTACCTAAGGTTTTGGCCAAAACCCCGCGTCTCGCTCGTTTCGCGATCGTGTGTCAGGGATTAATCATAGTGTCGGCTCACGCCCATTAGCCGTATATATATATTGTATCTTTACTAGCGTCCGCCTTAAGCGGAGCACCATGTAATAGGGTTATGGTATGTAAATAAATCGGATGTCGTATATTTGGCCTTCTCTTTTGCAATATCGCTGCCAGGCTCCCATCAACCAGGACAATACAATAAGAGGACCTTGAACTATAATAGTCCAATGTTTTACTGTGAGTCATATCCAGGCATTTATAATTAAATATTAAAATTATTCCAAAATACTATTTTCATTCAAGATTCATTTTTATCTACAACATTATTAATAACCAGCATTTTTATACACTACAATGGCATTTGTTTTATTTTATTTTAAATCATAATTTTTTATATGCCTTTAAACATTTAGCCTGGTTATTGTGAGCTTGGGAGAGTGATAAGTTAAATTTATAAATTTTTTTCATTAAAAAAAACTTAATATTTAAAAAAAATTGTGGAATTATTTGTTTTAAAAATACAATATTAATGCTGGCGATGCGTCTGGGTATGGCCTGCACCACGGGCGTCGAGAACAATTGATTGAGTGCGGCAGTGGCGCTAGAGTGGCTGGTGAGCCAATCCCAACCTAGCAGATATAGGTATCGGCCGTCGTGTTGCTTTATGTCCGCCACAGAGGAGATTTCTTTAAATTTGTGTTTACTTTTTAAATGTGAAACGAACACCTCGTACACTGCCACCGGGTATCTTTTGATGGGGAGCCCGACGGAATACTTATTGGCAATCAACTTGGCCAAATTTTTCGGGTCGTAACGGTTGAGTATCAAGTTTAAAAATGAGGGCGGGTATAACCTCTTTGTGGCATCGGGCGTAAGCAGCTCGGTGCCAGCAACCCCCGGTATTAAAACTATCAATATTCCACTCATATCACAAAACAAACAATTATGAATCTTATTCATAACCAAAGGTATCGTAACCTCCCGAAAAAAAAAAGTTCTGACGCAATAAGGTTGAAATTTCGATTTTAATTCTTTGTGTCGGGGTCTTAGGAGGTTAACATCGCCTTAATTCACTGTTAATAGCGTTCACAGTCGTTTGCACTTATTTTAACGGGTGGAATTTAATTTTATGAAATGTATTAGCACAAGTACGCGTCCGCCTCAGACCGTGTGCGGGTAGATCATTCAATTCAAATTAAAAATTCGTGCCGGCGGTGTAACCACCTAAACACCTCGGCCGCTCACCAATATCTGAACACGCCTCTATTGTCAAGGCGTTGAAGTGCGTGTTCAGATATTTGTGAGCACTTAGCTGCTCCGATATATCTGATGGCGACTGACAGCGCCCACGACTCCACGCCGCTACGTGGGTTCTGCGCCTTGGCAAATGATATTGAGAGAAATCGTGCGTCAGCGCGCCGGCACACACCTCGGTGAGCTTAGCCACCGCCGGCCCGATTTTCAGCACGCGGGCTTGCCGCAACAAATTTTAAACTAATTAACACAAAGGTTATGGCTACAAAACCAGTTTTTGGCCTACAATTGTCCAACTTTGATGTCAAATATATCGAAGACAATGAACTTTGAAGTAAATATGGCATACTATATTGCTTAAAGCCGTTGCTATTCGTATGATAAGCTGCAAAAAAACTTCAGATTGAAGGTCATTGGCACCTGGGAGCCCCTTAACAACGAATTTTGTAAAACCAATTGTTTTCTTTATGTAGCTGGGAAACCGCTCCCCAAACTTGCATCGGGACATTATAAAATACCTAAATGATTGTTAAAATAAATAAATAGTCAATCACTGTTAAACTTTTTTTTATTTCAGATATAAACAGACATACACTTATTCGCAGTCAAAAAACACATAAGTTCTCTTAATGATTTTCGGGTTAATCACTTCCACGAACCACATCCCCGCGTCTTTCCAGATTAAAGTTTTCTGTTTAAGAGGCACGGAGAGGAATGATCTAATGTTGTGTTTTCTTAGCACCTCCAGCAAAAGCCCCTCCGCATGGTATCCCGAGTGTAACTGAAGGATGGACCTCTCCTCCAGAAGTTCTTTGACCAGCTTCTTGAGATCGCTCCGGGCCGCCTCCCACTTATAAATGTCCACGTCAGGTGCCAGCGCCTCGATTGATGAGATGAATGCAATATTTGTTTCGTCGCTATCTCCACATTTATAATTGTACCTGTAACCCCTTGTTACTAAACCACAGCCTCGCAACGAGTTCAATGACGTACTCCATTGTTATTTTCTGATTTTTTAATTAATTTTAGAATGCGTATGCGCCAGTTGCAGGTTGCCGGTAATGTGATCTCATTTATGATATTATAATTGGAACATAAATCTAGTATTTAACTGGATCAGTCATGAGCGGTGGAGGGAAATGACCAAACGAGATAGTCTTATGTATCTTTCATTAGGAGTAGCAGAGAAAGCGTTATTATTGTTTGTCCTTGTCATATTCTCACATTTTTTTATTCCCCACTGTGAATTTAGTATGGTTTATGGTGGGTAACAAATAACCCTACCAAATTACGTAGGTTATGCTTGATACGTTGTCAGGAATCTTAAAACGTGTTTTCAATTTCGTCACATTGCATATGTTCTGTCACTCACGCCAACGGCACGTCTATATTAAATACTAGGTCTATGCTCTCACCATTCTGTTTGAAAAAATTGAAGAGTATACCCCCAACATCGCACGGATTTAATTACCATGTCGCATTACAGAATTACAGCATTAGTAAAATCTACTTTATTTCTAATACTTAGAGTTCATAGTCTTTAAAATCAGCTTCATAATTGGACTAAGGTTACAATACTTAATTCATGACGGCTCATAATTGCTTGTAATTTCATACAAAATATTAAGGACAGTAGACCTTATTAACTCTAAATACGGTAACGTTTAATACATCAAACTCTCTCTATCTATCAAATTCTACGGTGAATGGCAAATAGTCATGGCATAATAGGAAGTTTACAGTCACATACGACTTTTTGTTTTGGAACGTCACGGTCTACATCTCAACGATCGGCAACGCGCATGTAACAACTATGAAGTTGCAGGCATCTAAAGGCTACAGTGACTGCTTACCACCAGACGGGCCGTGAGTTCATAGTCTTTAAAATAAGCTTCATTATCGGACTAAGGTTACAATACTTAATTCATAAAGGCTGATATTTGATTATAATTTCATACAAAATTTTAAGGACAGTAGACCTTATTAACTCTAAAATATCTGGTAGACCCAGCTATGCTCGGAAAACATATAAAACCTCAAAAATACGCGTTTTCCTAGAGATAAGACCTAGCTAGATCGATTTTTCGCCCTCGAAAACCCCCATATAGCAAATTTCATCGAAATCGTTAGAGCCGTTTCCGAGATCCCCGAAATATATATATATGTACATAAAAATAAATAAATATATGTACAATAAGTGCTCGTTTAAAGGTATTAGATACGATAACGTTTAATACATCAAACTCGCTCTGACAAATTCTATAGTGAATGGCAAATAGTCATGGCATAATAGGAAGTTTAGTCACATACGACTACGTCCTAACAAAGACGTTTCCTCTTTGCTATTAACTACGTCAGAAATCACCGCAGGGTGGTTCGAAGCGAACCCGCGGAGTTCGAAGGACGCGCGCATGTTTAGCTCGTAAATATCGTTTACTACGCGTCTGGCGTGCTCCTCTGACGTGTCGAGGGCGATCAACATGTCGTCCATGTACGTATTTTTAATTGTTTTTTCAGCTGCGATCGGAAACTCAGTACTATGCGTTTTTGCGTTTTCGTTTTTGACATATAACGCGGTTGTCGGCGACGCTGCCGATCCAAATATAAGCCGCTTCATTCTGTACTCTTGTGGAGGAGATGTACGGTCTTCTCCCCTCCAAACGAAACGTAACGCGTCCCGATCTCGCTCTACTATTTCGATCTGTAAAAACATCTCTTTGACGTCGGCTATCACCGCGATTTTACCTTCGCGGAATCGCACTAATACGCCAAAAAGTGACTCTAACAGGTCGGGGCCGGCTAACAGCGCGCTGTTGAGCGAACGTCCGAATGCTGTAGCAGCCGCGTCCCAAACTAACCGCATTTACTAAACTTACCGCGTTGTGGGTGAAATGTGGGGAAATGAGCTAGGTACCACGTCCGTGGTGAATCGGGGGGCGGGGGCGAGTTCATTTTCTCCGCGTAACCTTTATCGAGCAAATTGTTCATGTGTTTCGCATATTCGGCTTTCAACTTTACGTCGCGGTCTAGTTTACGTTCTAGACTGAATAGCCGCTTTAATGCTTGCGCTCGGTTATCGGGGAGTTTTTCGTCGTCAGTTCGCCATAATAAGCCCGCTCGATACCGATTCTCCCCCGGTATCTTATCACACGTGGCTTTTAATAAGTCTAGCGCGCGTTGGTCGGGATCGGCCCGAGGCAACTTTTGCGAAACGCCTAACGATTCTATGTCGAAATGCTGTTTCATAAGCTCTAAAGCTTCGTCGTCCGCGGTTTTAGGCCGTGCGTGCCCAACAAAATTTACCGCGGCGCGACGCGTTCGGTCTGGGCCGTGTAGGACCCATCCTAATCTAGTTAGACTCGCGATGGGAAGGTTAGGCGGGCCGTCTATGACTTGCCGAGAAATGATGAGGTGCCAGTTATCTTGGCCTATCACGATAGTAGGTACTGACGTCGGGTAACTTAACTCGTCCGCGATTTTCGACAAATGTTCGCACTTATCGACTAAGTTACGTGGTACGCCTTGCGAACCTATACCTATATCGCCTATCGTGAGCACCTCCATTAACTCCAAATGTCGGCTACAAAAACCCCTAATCGCGACCTGTAGTGAATACGAATCAGGGTCTGTGACTCTGCCGCCTATTCCTTCAATTTCTAGCGTCTCTCCGCGTACACGAGGCGCGATTTTGTCAGCTGTCTCGTGCAGCATTAAAGTCATTGCCGCGCCTTCATCGAGTAGCGCGAGGGTTTGTACGGTACCTAAAGGTCCCATGAACACCTCCACAGGCATGACTTTGAGATACGTTTGCGGGAGTCTAATATTGTTTACAGGTACGGCCGGCGTACTGTTACCGTTCGCGGGCGCGGCCGCGTTCAGTCCGTGTAACAGCTTACTGTGTCCGGCTTCGCACTGATTTACACCGCACGCGATGTATTTACACTTATACTCCAGTAAAGATACGCTTACGTTAAACATTAATTAGTAATAGGCAATTTTTTTTTTATTCCTGTTCTTTAGATCATTTTAAGATACTTTATTTTCGAATCCAAAAAACTTTCTGTCCGGAAGTAGGTAAAAAAAAATAGTTAAAAAAAAGAGCCGTTCTTGTTTGTTAAAAATAGTAATAGTATTTTTAGTTCGTAAACGTGACGAAAATAATATTTATAATGAGTCGACAATGGAATCAGTCAAAATATTAACACGGAAAATAACTCATTCAATAAATGGCGGGGCCTCACGGATATACGTCGTGACTTGATATAAAAAAAAAGTAATAATTAGGTCTTTGATTGAATTACCATAAAACTACCTCATTAAGCTATTTATCTGAGAATCCGACATCAATATTATTTGTATCACTTGTATATATATTTACGCCTTAAACATGCTAGAAAAAATGGTTATAGATATAATTTCTTGCAGACTTTGTTCTGATAACGTTCAAAGTGATATTCAATACATAATCACACAAAAATATGGTCAATGTAATAAATATGTGCATTTTATCAAATTCGCTAAATGAAACTACCAAATTTGAACTCTTTGCGCTAATGCTAAGGATTACATTTCCTTGCGGCGCGCGGGGACAGTTTCAATGCGGGCGGTGGCGGGAGTTCGTGCCAAGGACGCGTGGATAGTATGTAGGTAAGTATGTACTTACCTACAAGTTGCTACAAGTGACAGGCCAATTCGAACGTGCGCGGGCGTCTCGCTCGCACCAAATATTTGTGCGGCCAAGTCTGAGCAAAATGAACGCGCGCGTGAATGATAGCTGATTAAAAATAACTGATATCATATCCAATATTATTGGTTGATGTTCAAATTATATTCGTAATTATATACGTCAATTATGACCCACTACAAAAATAAAAATTGCGCATGACTATCTATCGTTCTTATTTAATTTCAGAATGGCATAGTGTGGAGTGGCATTATAAAAGGAATACTTATTATCGTAGTCATTTGACAGTTTTGGTGACACTTTCACATTCTGTCACAGCGAAGTGTGTAGGCCCACTCTTTAATTTGATATTAACGTCTATCCAACAACTTTGTCAGTAGAAAAAGGCGCGAAATTCAAATTTTCTATGAGACAATAACCCTTCGCGCCTAAGCGTCTGTAGACTTTTTTTTTCAACAAACGTATTATATTGACTATTTCGTGCTCTTTCAATTCATAGTTTACGTTCCATAATAAGTATAACATAGTAAGTTCCATAATAAGTATAACATAGTATAATAAGAGTCGACGTGAAATATATGTTTACACTTTTGCACCTTACTCCTTTGCAATAAGGCGAAAAGTACGGCTTTAAAATGACAGCGTTTTACACAAAAATAAAACGCTAATTAAATAACTTACCATATTCGGAACCTAAGAATAAATAATATTGAGAGTGGCAACACTGTCGTAGGGGGCTATTCATAAATTTAAGTCATTTCAAATTTGGGGGGGGGGGGTCTGGACATCGGATGATGGTAGCATGACGCAGGTGGAAACGGTGTCATTCGAAGCATGATTTTTTGATGATTTTATGGGGGGGGGGGGGGCGACAAAAATCGTCAAAAATAGATGACGTCATGTATGGACAGCCCCTAGGTCGTATTGTCTTTTTCTAGCATATACCTCCCTCTCTACCCCACACTCCTACCACACAGGCAGGTTGCTTTGTCAGTTATACAAGACAAATTTTCAAGTCATTGTCTCAATATTATACATATTTGCACCATGCAGGATTAAAAATTTAGGTTCCGAATAGAGATGCACCGGATATTCGGTTACTATCCGGTATCCTATCTCGCCCTTATTTTAATATCCGGACGGATACCGGATACTAAAATAAGGGTACTAAATAACTATGCTTGAGATCGGAATATAATCGTACTCGATTATTATTTTAAAACAATTTAAACGTTCCATTCACTAGCTCGCGCACTAATTTCGTACCTAGTGATAGACCTATATACCGCGCGAAAGTTCATTACGAAACAGGCCAAAACTTCCACAATGCGCACCTGAAAAACCTGAATATTTCCGCCGGCCGAATATTCGGCGGCTGAATACTGAATATTCGGCCTATGGTCAGGCCGTACCTCCCGTATCCTGTATGCGGCCAAACAACTATCCGTTGCATCTGTAGTTCCGAATATGATAAGTTATTTAATTAGCGTTTTATTTTTGTGTAAATGCTGTCATTAAACAGCTGTACCGATATTCGGAACCTAAGAATAATATTGAAACATGTTTGTTATCGCCTGGTGGTGGGAAGACGCCAAACCAATGTGATTATACATATCCTATGATATACTTATTATGTGTATGTAATATAATTATATTATGAGTGTTTAATTAATAATGTAGTACGTACACCCTTTATTGTAACACCTGTGAGGAGAGAGATATTTAGTAAAGTATACAATTTGATAGGTACATTTTGTAAAATTAACATTTATTGTATTTATTTATTAATTCAAATAACAAATTGCACCTTACAGCTAATGCCAAAGCAGCACAATTTGGAACACATTAACAACATAAAGCATTTTTAACATTATTTATAACAATACAATATACAGCTAAGACACATGTATTCATTATGGTATGCTACTCTTAGGCATCTCTCTTTCTAATATCCTCTTGCACTTTCACATCACTATTCCGGATCGTTTTTATTTGCTAGATAATTTAACGGACAACTATAGTACATTGTAGGAGAGGACGGAAAACCGCTAAAAGATGGACGAGTGAGTTTGAGGGCCGACACGTTGGTGGAGGCCCTCGAATAATACGACTCCATCTTTAGCGTTTCCGGCCGAGGCATTACATAGTGCTTTTCACGACTACTGCGAGGAAATAAGGAAACATTTGGATAACTATAAGTACTAGCCCGCGATTTCTCTGGTAGCAAATTACGAGCCACTGCCTGTGCTGTCTCTTGAATTTCGGTAGGCGTCAGCGTAAGAATATCATTTTCTTCACTAGAAGAACTCATTTTTATAGCGAGCGTAGATACGTGTTTCTTATATTTTATAGTACTATCCAATTCAGTGAGAATTTTCCGATCCCGCCTTTTTTCTTTTTTATCACATTTAAGAGGCGTTTTTATGTTGTTTGCTTCAAGCGGACTCTAAACTTAGAAGCGTTTTTGCTAAAAAAACCACAAACAGCTACAAAAGTAAAAGACGCCTTAAGCGTGAATCGACTGAACTGACTGAATGAATGAATAGTTTGACATTTCGTTTTTTTTTAAACAAGAAATTGGTCCTATAAATAACCTAAATTTATTTTTGAAGGAAAAAATTGCGCCAAAAAAGACCTTTTATTGATTTTTATGTTTTAAATTATACTCATTGCTGTAGCGAACTGTCACCAATGACAGATGATGATAATAATGAAACATTGTACACTCGCGTGCAAAAGTATTGCATCACTTTGCATTTTTTCGTCCGCATCCAATATATTTGTAAACTGGTTAATTTCTCTAAATTATTTTAATGTAATCATGTTCCTTGAAGTTTTAGCTTTACGAAAAGTAAAAAAACATGGAAATCGGCCCAGTATTTTTCAAATTATCGGCATTTTCCCGATTTGTGAGCGGTTTCACGTTATCACGCGCACGAGTTGCGTTACCCTTGACCCTTATAAAACGGGGGTAGAGAAGGGGTTGTTATCAGTCACTTATCAGAAGTCGATCGTTACATATCTCCGCGTATTTTCCCGTGAAAAAGACCTGGAAAAATGGAAACCACTGAAGCTGAAGTCCGCCAAATCATCCAGCCCCTGCAAGCGGGGCGTAGCCAACGTTCAGTAGCTGCCGAGCTGAATTTAAGCCAATCTGCAGTTTGCAGAGTTTACCAGAGGTTCCAGGGGACTGGATCCTTTACTTCAAGACCAAGAAGCGGCCGCAGAGAGTGTACATCAGAGAGGGACGACCGCTTCTTTGTCACAACATCTCTCCGAGATCGACACCAGACCAGCATTGCCATCCAGCAGCGTCTGCGTGAGGTACGAGGAGTGGCTGCCAGTGAGTAGACAATAAGAAGAAGACTTAAGAAAGCGAACTTGACACCCAGGAGGCCCGCAGCGGTGCCCAGATTGCTGGCGCGACACCGTACAGCCTAAAGAGAGTTTACTGAAAATCACAAGGACTGGACCATTGAGCAATGAACCCCAGTTCTCTTCTTGAAAGAGTGCAGAATGTGTTTGAATGGATGTGACCGAAAAGGAAGAGTCTACAGAAGGCCAGAAGAACAGTTCGCTCAATGTTTCTTCTCCGAAAGGGTCGCCTATGGCGGTGGATCCGTAATGTTCTGGGGCGGCATTTCCTACGACGGGCGGACAGAACTGGTTTTCGTGCCTGGCGGGGGCCGTGACAGTGGATTGACCGCTGCCAAGTACATCACTGATATCCTGGAGGAACATGTTGTTCCTTATGCCGGTATTTTTGATGAGGGGTTCATCCTAATGCAGGATAATGTCCCGTGTCATACCGCTAGGGCCACCGCAGCCTACCTTCTCGAAGTGGGCATCGACACAATGGACTGGCCAGCGATGAGCCCGGACCTTAACCCCATTGAACACGTGTGGGACTACCTAAAAAGGAGGGTTCGAAAGCGGAATCCTGCCCTGGTCAATGTTGAGGAGTTGAAGGGAGCCTTGCTGGAGGAGTGGGACGCTATTCCTCATGATCACATTAGAAAATTAATTACGTCTATGAAAAACCACTTGGTTTGTGAAAGGAGGCCTGTAGGTGGCAATACCAAGTATTAATTTAATAATAATAAACGATATTGTATTAAAAAAATGACTTTTATTCTCAAGTTTCCGGATTTATTTTTGGAGCATTATGCGACTACTTTCAGTTTTATGATTTTTTATAGTCTTCAGATTCGAAATTTCATTGAATTTACCATTTTTCTAATGCGTTACATTATAATACTCTTATATTTTTATTCTCATAATTTTTTTCTTTTCTATATTTTTTTTTGTGTTTTGTTTTTGCACGCACAAATAGCTCTGTTTTACTATGTAGAAACTACTTAATAAGCATGATGTTAAAATATTTTCATTAAGGAAACTGTAAGTCTAGTTTTAAGAAAAGTTCCAGTGTTATATATAACTATAAAAGACTGTTTGTTTCTTAAATAAATAAATAAATAAATTATAAGCTTTCAGTTGATACCAAAATTTTCAGAATCGGGTATAGAATTACAAAGATATTGGGTGCGGACGAAAAAATGCAAAGTGATGCAATACTTTTGCACGCGAGTGTAGTAGTGGTGGTTCAAGTGCTACAGCTATTGCCTACTTTCCAGCTTGGTTTTAGACCATCTATTGCCACATTTCCGAACAGTGGCGTGAAAAATTTAATTATTTATTTCACACCAGCTCGGAAAGGCTTACTTTGCACTTCAAAGACTGAGAGCAAAGTTTCATTTTATTCACAAGTGAGGCAAAGGAATCAAATGCAAATTTTGAGTTGTTTTCTTATGTTTGCTGGTAGAATTGACTTTTAAATCATAAATATTTAATAAAATTCATTTGTATTTGATTTTGTATGATATTTTTACATTTAATATTTGCTTCGGGTTGGTGTGGTGAAACATTTTGTGTTTCACTTGGGGCAAATTTTGTTTAACCCTCGTGCTTTGAAACCCTCGCAACGCTCAAGATTCCATGTTTCGAATGTTTTACTTGCTCAAGTATCAATATTAGCACGAGCGGTTAAACAACAACTTTGCCCCCTTGTAAAATAAATAACTATTTCAATATAGTCAGCTAAACTGAGGTACAAATTCAAAAACTCACCAGCAGTTTAGCTTCACGACCTTCCAGATGGAAAAACAGCATGCCAATTACTTGAAAATTTGCCTTGTATAACTGACAAAGCAACCTGCCTGTGTGGTGGGAGTGTAGGAGCGAGGGACGTATTTGCTAGAAAAGGGCAATACGACCTACGATAGTGTTGCCACTCTCAATTAGAAATGCAATGGATAGTTGTTAGGTCGGATACCGGATATTCGGCCCGACCGTCGGCCAAATATTCGGTATCCGACCGCCGAATCTTCGGCCGGCGGAACAATAAAAAAAATAAAAAATCATTTATTTCAGACCTTGGTTCATACACTTACACCAAAAAACTAATTAACTACAAACTAAATTTAACAATACCTACATTTCGGTTTTTAGGTGCGCATTGTGCAGGTTTTAACCTGTTTCGTGGTGAACATTGGCGCGGACTCATTTCTATGTTCGAAATGAGTAGGTACCTACGCGTGCAAGTGAGTGGATGTTTAAATTGTTTTGAAATAATAAACGAGTAATGTACAATATGACCGTGACTGTTTCTTAAATCCAATTTGTTTACTCTGAAATCAAGCAAAGTTACTATCCGGTATCCGGCCGGGTATATTATTCTGAGGTTCCAAATATCGGTACAGTTGTTTAATTGTTGCTTAATTTGGAGATTGACCCCAATTTCATTTCTGATCAAATCGGTCGATTTGATCATCCCGTCTGGACTTCACTTAACAGCCGTAACACATTACCGCGCCGTTCAGGGTCACGGTGCGCCAAACCATAGCCTGATGTCATGTAGGTATGTATAATGTACTTAGTCCAAAATTATGTTATTTACTAATTATGTTATTTACTAATTATGTTATTTATATGCATTAAACGTTAAATCTGAACCAATTCGATTACTATTCTATAGTGAAACACATTCAGCTTGACTAGAAAAAGCGCGGCAAATTTAAAACATGTATAGCGTTAGGTTTCAATAGCGCTCAGAGACCTGACTTTTATCTCGATATCGTAATTTTCTAGCGACAAATCCATTATCTATACAAAACTGTCGCAAAAATGTTATCGCTTGTATATCGTGGTACAGGATAGGATGGAGCCATATACTTTACTACTTGCTTGCAAGTATCGTAATTAAACAGTGCTAAGTAGTTAAATACGCGCAATGTATTTTTATGTCATAAATAATGTATTTATTTAATGTTAATTTAGTATTAATTATAGTATGTATATTGTTTTATCCACAAATATGAATAATTGTAGTTAATTTACCAATAAAACATGATTTATACGGCCACAAATAAAATATTAAATGCTTCTAAAGTCTGTTTGGTTATTTCTACATGGAAATGAAGTCATTTCAAATTATAAAAACATTAACTGAACACCTTATTGCCGCCTGCAGTCACCGCTCGCCGCTCAGCTATCCGCTGTCGTTAATACCACGGCCTTACGTTTTATGACACTGAGTCGCGTCAGGGGAGCGACACGGTTCGGTGCGCTTGCGTTCAGTCGAGTTTTGGAATATTACTGCAAATTTTTGTTGTTTGTTAATTTGTTGGTTATTGTTGTTTGTTAATTTGTTGGTTGTGGTGTCGACTTTTATTGCCCTAGTCGCCAAATGATGTTACTAGTGAAATTTTAACCGACACCACACGGTAAAAATAAGTTTAACAATAATTACTTAATTAAAAATCGAATAAAAACGGTATTTCTAATGCATAACTTATATTTTTTGCTATTCAATTAAAGAGTACTAACAAAATCCTAACTCAATTAATTAGTGCAAATATTTTAAGGTTTGCGATTCCTGCTCGGCCTTGCGTCGCAAGGTGCCCGGTACCACTGTATTGCAGCATTAACTAGAAATGCTTACTTTGGGGAACATTAGCAACTGTCGTTTTTGATAATTACATTTTAGTGGTGAGGGGTGGTACTTAAATGACCGCTATTGAAACCTAAAGTTTAAACTTATAGGCGCGAAGATTTGATTTCCCTAAGAAAATTTTAATTTCGCGTCTTTTTCTGCTATCAAATTGGGTGTGTGTCAGTATAATAGCCCTATATAATTGGCCTATTATTGTATTAAATTTAACGCGCACGCAAAGACGGAAAGCCTGCAATTACGTAAAATTTACTTTCTTATTAATTAGTTCGAATCTAGTCTCCCATATTTTTTACGTTCACTGGTACATATGTTTTGACCGAGTAAATAGTAAATATACTAAATACTTTTTTAAATATTCGCGCTCGGGGCGATGGAAGTTTCATCGTTCCGTCGCCCCGCTCCATGCAACGACCAATCGCGTTAGCTCGCTGGCTCGTGCGCGGCAACTTTAAAGCAACGATAACGTTTTTGATGGTTTTTTGTGTTACGAATAGGGCTTGCAATTCGAATATTCGAATATTCGAATTTGTCGAATATTCGGCCTGTTTTGATATTCGAATATTCGGCCGCTCAGGTTTCGAATATTCGAATATTTTTTATTACTATAAAAAATCTATTTAATCCGCCTCAGTTACAGTTTCTGTGTGTTTTCCGGGTATTTACAGTGAATGAGTAATGGGTAGGTACCCAAATACGAAGGAAATAATATTTTTACTGTATTCCTCTCGATAGACTTCGTGAATACAGTGAAACCTAACTCAATTTGAAAGAAAACGAAATCAAAAAGTATGTTATTTTTACGGTGCATAAGTTTTAAGTTAAAGGGTCATTCTGTTTATTAAGACTAAACCTTGCCCGCACTTATCGCAATTCTCAAATTTGATCATACCAAACCTGCCCAACTAGGTAATCTAACTATGCACCTTTAGCTGACGAATAATCCAGTAGTCAACTAACTTTTTCCCTTAAATATTCCAATATTATATAATTAAGCCAACCATTAATTAAGGCCTCTGAGTGACTACAAGTTAATTTAAATCAGAAAATAATTACCTACTAAAAAAATATCTTACATACCTAGGTTTGGTTTAGATGATTAAAGTTATATTATTTCACTCAACGGCGCATTTATAATAAAAGTTTTATCTAGAAATATTGAATACGTCTTATTTTGGCGTTTTACTTGTTTTTATAAATGTGGGCATCTCATAGTAGGATGATAAAATCTAGTCAATTAAGTGGATTTCTGCAAAATATCATTAGTTTTAGCAATAAGTGAAATAAGCTTTTGAATAAAACGATAATAAACCGATTTCTCGTTCTTTTTCTTATTTTTTATAATATTCGAATAATTATTCGAATATTCGAATATGTCGTCAGAAAAAGTCGAATATTCGAATACCTGAAAGTTTCGAATATTTGCAAGCCCTAGTTACGAATCATATTTCAAGCCGATTTTTACAGTATTCGATGAAGGAGAACTCATAATAAAAATCCCATATGATATTGATCTATTACCATTTTTAACCAGGCAATTAATGCACAACCCCATAAAACCTCCCATACGGTATTATTTAGTGTACGATTAAATTGCAACGCTTGTACTTATTGTAATTTGGAAATAATGAGAGAAAAAATAGCCTATTACCATTTTTGAGGACGGAAATATACTGAATTTAATAATAACCGTAGGTTACTTACTTTAAATGTAGGATACAGAATTATTTTTGTGTGATTCATGCTTAATGTCATAAAGCAAATATTTCTCTATGAGTATAAATTTAAAAAATGTTATTAATATTTTTTACAAACTTTCTGTGATTTTTTATATTTTTACATTTTTTTTTAAATACCTAAATGTAATATATTTATTTGGATTATGTGTCGACGTAATCACTAGATTTATTATCTGTCCCATACACCGAAAATTTCAGCTATTACTAATTATTTCCATTCCGCCATACTAGCCGAGCGTACCTTTCTTGGCCTATTAAACGGCCTACGGTGATTCACGTCTAAACATCTATAGCACAATCTAGCACCCTTCACCAGATCCCATCGCTCAGATATCGTCGCGGCTAAAAACTTTGAGCACGCACTGACTTTGTGCTCGTTCCCGCTCTTACAAATGGCGCACGTACTGCGCGAGACAGGGACGGACGATACCTGCTGTTTGGGTCTAGCTCCGGTTGACGCGGGTTTTTTTTTATTGTTATTTTCGCGTGGTTTCACTTGTGCGACAGTATGTTTACTACGCGATCTACTCTCCGTTTCGCGTGGGTAATTTTCGTGGAAATCTGACTCCGAGCCCGTGCTACAGTCGCGGGAGAACGCGGGGACGCGAGATCTAGAGGGAGCGTTGCTCGACCGCCTAGGTTCGTGCTGTTCAAAAGATACCGTGTTCACTACAGCTCGCGATCTAGTAGCCGGTCTGCGGTTTACGCGTTTGGCTGCAGTACTAATATCGTTGAGAAACTCAGATAAAGCGGCTAAGCCGGGAGTTTCCGAATTAGTCTGTCTATATTTGGCCCATTCGTAACGCACTATCAAATTTAATTTGTCCACTATTTTGTTCACTAGTTCAGGCGCGTGCAAATATTTTTCTTGACGCAATGATTTTATGGTGGCGACGGCGTTCGCGATATGCGCGGCAAACGACGAGATATTAGCATTGTCTTCGGACAAACGCGGCATGCGTTTGATATTATGCAGCTCCGTAAGTACAATTTCCTCGGGGTCGCCAAATTGCCGTTCTAGCGCTTCCATAATTTCGTATGGATCCTGAACAGTGTACATGATCGATTTTACGGCCGTCCGGGCCTCGCCTTTAAGCGCGCGTCTGATTCTACTGACGTTATTGACGGCACTAAACATGGGCGACGTGTCCTCGAACTCCGCAAATTAAGTAAGACATGTCAAAATAAAATAATGAGTAGTAAAGGAAATTTTGAGTACGTACCAAGCGAATCATGCATATATCTAACATCCCGATCGTTATCTACCGTAGGCGTGTTAGCGAGGGAATTAGAAGAATTTTGCAAGAAGCAACGCATAAATGAAGTTATAATAATAAAAAATAAACAAAATGCGCAAGAAATAAACGAATTTTTAGCTAGCTACAAATGTGATATTCCTAGGATCCTAGTAACGAAAGGTGTCACGAAAGTATACGATAAAGAGGAAATAAGAGTTATTTTAAACGATTTCCATCTATTACCCACCAGTGGCCACGCGGGGGTTAATAGAATGCTCAATAATTCAAGTTGTTTGTTCAATTTATTGTAAACATGTGAGGATTTTGGGCAGAACTGTCTGCGAGCAAATGAGGTCCTTGTTTTTACAATTTCCGCTACGACTGCTTTTTTTCTTTTGTTTTTGTGATTTGTATTATAGGGTAATATTTTATGTTTTTTAATGTGATATTTAGAATATATAATTTTCTGACTGTTAGCAAGTTACTAATTAAATAGAGTTGGTCAGTAGGAAACCTAATTCTTTTAAAATACATAATCTTAATTAATGCACGTTGGGCACGTTCAAGGTCAATAAAACGACTCTTTGCCGATCCACCCCAGACAGAGATACAATATACTAGGACAGATTGGACCAGGGATATATATATTTCATTTAATATATTACGCGAGTTTGATTGGTTGTTTTTCCCTGGTACAATGTGCCTTAGTGTCCTAAAAATCCAGACTAGTTTCCTCACTCTACTCATGACTTGGTCAAGTTGTGAATACCAGTTAAGATGTTCGTCAAGTATAACTCCTAAGTATTTAGTTTGAGCAACCTTCTCTATTGCTGGACAGCCACAAGTAGACGAGGTTGAAGATGGGCATGAATGAATCCGGATCGACATATCATTTTCGGGTTGTGTATATTTCGAAATACTGAAGCATATGTAATTTGTTTTTTTTGTGTTCATTGTTAGTAGGTTCATTTTGAGCCAGCTGTCTATGTGTGTCAAACCATTTTCAGCATAGTTCTTAACCTCATTCCAGGATTTGCCAGTAAATATTATTGCAGTGTCATCGGCATATGAGAACAATTTTGCATTTGGAATGGTCATATTGCATAAATCATTTATGTAGACCAGGAATAACGTAGGTCCTAGCACGCTACCCTGTGGGACACCATAGGCGACGTCTTCGAGCCCACTGACTACATCTCCAAGTTTCACCCTCTGTTTCCTATCAGTAAGGTAGCTCTCGAACAGTAACAGCGGTGTTCCCCTAACTCCTATTCTGTATAGTTTTTGTACAAGAATGGGAACAGAGACGGTGTCAAAGGCTTTTTTCAGGTCTATGTAAACAGCCAGGCACTTTTTGCTGCTGTCCAAATTTTCAGTGACTAGAGACGTAAGTGCAATTATAGCGTCTTCGGTTGATTTTCGCTGTCTAAATCCAAATTGGGCCTCAGATAAAAGGTTAAATTTGTTCAAAAAGCTTAAGAGTCTGGCGTTTAGTAGCTTTTCGAGGATTTTTGATAATGCAGGTAGAACTGAAATCGGCCTATAATTACTGACATCGCCTCTGTCCCCTCCCTTGTGCACCGGAGTGATTATTGATTGTTTCAGTGATTCAGGGAAGACACCGCGTTCAAAACTTAGGTTTATGAGGTGAGTTATAATTGGCACTATTTCTGCAGATATATGTTTCAAGAATGTTGTTGGTATGTTGTCATAACCCGGTGCACTTTTAGATTTTAGGTTTTTAATTGCATTATTAACTTCTTCATGGCTAACAGGTAGTAAAACAAAAGAATGCAGTTGTGAAGGTGGAGCATTGATTGTCGGACACGAGTGAGAGTTCGGTGAAATTTTCAGTGCAAGATCTTTGCCGACATTTGCAAAATAACTATTTACGAAATTTGCTGACGCATAAGGAGTATCTTTTAAGTTAAGTAATTCTGGATGAAGTTTTTTTACTTTATTAGTGTAAGTTAGGGATTTTATATTTTTCCAAAGCATTTTGTTGTTTTTAATTGATTTTTCAATAAGCTCTCTCTCATATTTTCTTTTAAGTTTTTTAATAAGACTATTACAAAAATTTCTGTATCTTTTATAAGTTAATTTGAGTATATTATTAAATGGGTTTTTGCGTAAATCTCGCTGTTGCTTGTCACGATTACGTATACAGCGCAGTAACCCGTGAGAGATCCATGGTTTTATGATACGTTTACTACTAGGTATCACAGTGATTTTTGTATTTTGTGTAGGAATAAAAACAAGGCTTCGATATTACTTTTAAGTATATTAAAAT
Source organism: Cydia splendana (assembly GCF_910591565.1). Lineage (NCBI taxonomy): Eukaryota > Metazoa > Arthropoda > Insecta > Lepidoptera > Tortricidae > Cydia > Cydia splendana. The sequence continues at coordinate 160,903 of NW_026946911.1, forward strand.
AGAAAAAGATTACAGAGATTAACTTGTGAGTTTGACGTATATGGCGACAAGGGCGTGCCAACAAGTATGTTACGACAATCAGGTGCGGGCGAGTGTTTGCCTGCATTTAATCATCAGGCGTCCATATTCCCAACATCCTCTCCTGGACGCAGACGCCTTGGAGCCAAACCCAGGGCCGCAGAAAAATATTCATGCTTCGTTCGTTGGAGACCCTTTGTCAGAATATCGGCAACCATGTCTCCAGTACTTTTATATTTAACGGCCACTTGTCGGCTAGCTATCTTCTCTCGTACGAAGTGGTAACGGACATCAATATGTTTACTGCGAGCGTGATAGACAGCATTTCCTGAAAGACTAATCGCACTCTGATTATCACAATAAAGGGTAATAGGTATACCTTTATGTTCGGGCTGAAATTCTTCCTCTAGCTGTTTCAACCAAAGAGCTTCTTGGATTGCTGAAGCCAAGGACATATATTCAGCCTCGGTCGTGGACAATGCTATAGTTTGTTGCTTCTTTGAATTCCAGCTGATTGGACCACCCTGAAATAAAAATATATAACCGGTGCAAGATCTACGATCTTCAACATCATTTGCCCAATCTGAATCACAGTAGCCGGAAATCATCTCACTCATATTCCTCTTGTAGGTAAGTTTCAGGTTAATTGTACCTTTCAGGTACCTCATGACACGTTTTAGCGCCATCCAATGTTCTGTGGTAGGTTGACTGTTGTATCGACTCAGTGAATTCACTATAAAGGTTATGTCTGGTCGAGTTCCTTGTGATAAATATAACAAACAGCCAATAATCTCTTGGTATGGAACATCTGTCAATATTTCCTCTCGACTCTCAGCTTTTTTAAACTTGACATTAGCTTCCGTTGGTGTCCATACTGGCTTGCAGTTATTCATCCCGTAGCGAGTGAGTATCATTTTTATATAGAGAGACTGATCTATAGAAATTTCATTTTCAACATCTTGAGATATTTTAAATCCTATACATTGTTTTGCAATTCCTAAGTCCTTCATGCAAAACTTTTCTCTTAATTTTTCTTTCACCATATGTGAAGTTGCCTCATTATTAAAGAAACATAGCAGGTCATCTACATACACTGCTATAAAAAGCATATCATTTTTATTTGTGATGCGATAGTAAACACATGGATCTATATTTGAGCGAGTCATTCCAATTTCTATTAAGGCAGTATTCAATTTTTTATTCCATTGCCTACTAGCTTGTTTTAATCCGTATATGGATTTATTCAATTTACAAACTTTACTTTGGTCTTCATAGCCAGGAGGTAAAGACATATAAATCTCTTCTTCTATTTCTCCCTGTAAAAAAGCAGTGACTGCATCCATCTGATGTATTGCAAGTCCATATTTTGCAGCTAGACCCATTAAGTACCTTATTGAACCATATCGGACCACTGGGGCATATACTTCTTGGTAATCAATGCCCTTAACTTGTTTGTAACCTTTGATTACAAGTCTAGCTTTGTATCGTGACACCATTCCATTGGCATCTAACTTTGTCTTATACACCCATTTGCAGGGAATTGCAGATTTTCCTTCTGGTAAGTTAACAAGTGTCCATGTATTATTTTGTAACAAAGACTGGTATTCTTCTTTCATAGCTTTCTTCCATTCATCAGCCTTGTCACTACGAAGAGCTTCTTCTAAGCTCAACGGATCACTGTTTAAAAAACTCATCGGAGACTCTCCACTCATACATATGAGAGAGGTAGGTACATGGTCAGTTTCATCATCTCTTCTCCTCTCCATTCGATGTGGAAGTGGTCTTAAGTTCATTAAAGGCTGTGGTGAAGAATGAAGTGTTTCATCGGGCAAGAATGATTCATCGTGACCATCTTCAAAGTGATCGGATTCATCTGAAATAGAAAATCTTTGCGAATCATCCTGTACTTCTCTTGCCTCATCTTCAGTGTTTCCGCTTGCAGATTCCAGGCCATCTTCAAATAAAGGTAAGTTTACAGACTTATTTTCTCTCTCCTTATTACAGTCTTCATTTTTCTCAGTTACTGTTTCCTTTTTACTAACATCTTCTTGTTTTTCAGGTACATCATCAACTTTGTTTCTCTCAACAGAAGCCTCCAGGAATACAACATCTCTACTTATTATAACTTTTTTGCTTACAGGGTCTATGAAGCGGTAGCCCTTTGTACAGTCACTATATCCAACAAAAATTAACTTACGTGACTTTGGTTCAAGCTTTGTTCTTTTTTCTTTGGGTATATGCACCATTGCATGGCATCCAAAAATCCTCAAATGACTTATATTGGGTTTCTTTCCAGTCCATATTTCATGCGGGGTCTTGTAAGATAGAACACGGGACGGCGAGCGGTTCACAATGTATGCTGAGGTGGCAACCGCTTCAGCCCAGTATGTATCCTGTAATTTCGCATTTAAAATTATACATTTTGCGCGTTCTGTCAGAGTCCTGTTCATCCTCTCGCTGAGACCATTATTTTCAGGTGTGTATGGATTAGAAGTTTGGTGCAAAATACCATGTTTCTTCAAAAAAGTTTCAAAAATTTTGTTTTTGTATTCGGTCCCGTTGTCGCTTCTTAAGATTTTTATTTTTGTGTTCAACTCATTTTCTGCTCTATTCTTAAATTCCACAAATTTATCAAATACTTCGCTTTTATTTTTAATAAAATATACATGTACTCTCCGAGAAAAATCATCTATAAAAGTGACATAGTACCTTGCTCCTCCCAAAGAAACATGCTTCATCGGCCCGCAGACATCACTATGCACAAGCTCTAGCAAACTGGTTGCCCGGGAGCCCTCATTAGGAAACGGTCGCCGTGTCTGCTTGCCTTCAAGACATGTTATGCAAGTTGTATTGCTGCTACTCGGTGTCAACTTTACGCCTTCAGTACAGTCCGGTATTTTATTAACGCTTGAAAAATTTAAATGACACATTCTTTGATGCCACAGATAAGGATCATCATCAGTTATTGTCTTTGCCATCATTACAGGCACTTCTTTATTTTCACATGTAATTAACTGGTATGTTTTATTTATTAACTTTGCCTTTGCAACTAATTTCTTACTCTGGTTATATATCTCACAGCCTTGTTTATTAAAATCTATTGTACAATCATTTTCAACTATTTCACTGACAGAGAGCAAGTTTGTTTTCAGGTCAGGTGCATAATGAACGTTGTTCACCTTTATAGTCTCAATACTGCCATTCACCTTTACTTGGATATATACAATACCGCTGCATTCAACTTTTAATTTGTGATGGTCGGCTATTGTAATACTTGTTACAGATGGAGAAGTTATATCTGTAAGCCAATCCTTGCGCATTGTGAGGTGAATCGAAGCCCCACTGTCTACATACCAGTGTTCAGAGTCATCGGTCATGGCGGCTGAAAAAGCTGAAAATGCCGCTACATACCCGGTGTTCTTCTCGCCATTTGGTTTTTTATTCCGACAATTTCTGCTGAGATGTCCATAGCGATTGCAAGAAAAACATCTTGGACCCTTTCTAAACTTCTGTGGGTCATTTCTAGGTTGACTTTTAACGTTTGTATAAAGTGCGGTAGTGTCTGACGTCTTAACTTCCTGTAATAACTTATTTTTCACTAAGTCAGCACTAATCTTCATACCAGAACTTTCTAAACCCATAATCATAGGCTGATACTTATCGGGCAGACCTGCCAGCATCAAGGTGCCTAGCCATTCGTCGTCAACTTGAAATTTTATGTTTCTTAATTTATGTGCCGCTGTCATTATTTTGTTTACATAGTCTTCTACGGAGGAACTATTCTCTAAATTGGTATTAATAAGTTCCTTTAACAAACCCACCTTCCGAGTTAATCCACTGTCCTCAAATGCCTTGGCTAAATTATCCCAAACCTGTTTTGCGTTTATTGCATCTTGAATATGTACATAAAGTATCGGGTCTACTAGCAATATTAATTTTGACTTTGTCTTGACGTCTTGCTTGACTGCCTTCGTATCGGTGGCCTCCGGAGTAGTTTCTATGTACTGGTACAAGTCTTCATGCTGCAAGTAAGCTTTTACAGCAAAACTCCAACTAGCCCAATTATCTCTGCCAGTAAGCTTCTCAATCGACATCAACGAATTACTGTTCGACATGTTTTTTTGTACAATTTCACCCTGAAATAGCTGAAAAGTAGAAATCGGTCGCGAACGCGGTAACTAATTTGAGGTTATCGACCATGCGATATTTCTATTTTTACTTTTAACAACTTTTTACTAATCGGAACGCGAAACTAACATTTAACGGCAGGAATGGGACGGCCCATAACCTGTAGGAATAAAAACAAGGCTTCGATATTACTTTTAAGTATATTAAAATAGAAAAAGATTACAGAGATTAACTTGTGAGTTTGACGTATATGGCGACAAGGGCGTGCCAACAAGTATGTTACGACAATCAGGTGCGGGCGAGTGTTTGCCTGCATTTAATCATCAGGCGTCCATATTCCCAACATTTTGTTTTATGGATTCGCTTAGCAAATAAGTAAGGCGTTCAGTTACGATGTTAGGGTCTTGACAAAACATTAATTCAGGAAGGTTTTGTGTTTTCAGATCATTTAAAGCTGCTTCAAAGTCAATAGTGGTTTTAGTTTTATTCATAATTGGTATATTTTTTAATTTGGAAAGTGAGAGAAAGGTAGTGAAATGATCGGTTGTAGTGGTTTTTATAATTGCTATAGTGGAGGAGTATCTGGCTTTATTTATTTTTAGGATGAAGTGGTCTAAACAATTTTTTTCCCTGGTAGGTCGAGTATGACCAGCTAAAAGGCCAAAATTCGATAGCATGTTCAGATAATTCGTTCTGTTTTTATATTCGTGTAGTGGTTCGAAGAGCTTAGATTTTATATTGATGTTAATATCTCCTGCAATAATAAGATTATTATGTGAATTCAAAGATTCCAGTTGAGTTTTTAAAGAGTCTATAAAGTCTTCTGCGTTTGTATGTGACGGGGACCGGTAAATACAAAAAACAGTATTATTTAAAATGTCTAGCTGGAGACAGGAAGCATGACTAAGCTTTATTTCCTTTACTTTATGCTTCAAGGTATTTTTAACATAAACAACCACGCCATCATTTTGGTTTTGTTGGCATTTAGTAAAGTAAGAGTCATAATTTTCTAGCTGAGGTAGTGGCTTATTAGAATTAAGTCTGCATTCTGTAAGAATGATAACGTCATTTTTGAAAGTAAGGCTAGATAGTGTAAGCAAAAAATTGACAAAATTGCAGTATATACTCCTTATGTTCTGTGACATAATCGTAAAATCACTTTTGTTTATATGTACTTGTTTCATGAACTCTTCTGTATTGTCACACTCTACAATATGCGATATCTCGATGTCATCAATTTCCGTTATAGATTGCAATGTGTCATTCACTTTTATAGTATAGGAGTAAGCAAGTCATTTAATTGTAATTGTAAGTAGTTGAATATATAGTCTAATAAATTGTCTAGTAAAATGTACCTCATATAGCGCAGTGTGCATGCCTTGGACCATGAAGACCCTGGTAGATGTATGATGTGTGGAGATATGGATGATTTGCTGACAAAAAATAAATTTTTATGAAAGTTTGGACTTACAGTGTCAGTGTGAGTGCTTTGTTTGTATGCGTGTAAGTGTATGTGTGCGTGTGTATACCTATACTTGCAGGGTGTAGTTGTGTGATATGAACGAGAGAAATATAGCTTACAAGTACGAGAGATCGTTGTACATTTGGCATGCAAATTATAGGAGTAATATAATACATAACTGTCTAGTCAGTCCTGAAATAAGCGTTGCACTTGCTCCTCGGAGTTTATCTGGATAATTTGGGAGTCATCGGTTTTTCGTACGTAGACCTTGCCGTAGGACGTCCAGCAGTGCTTGTAGTCCTTTGATTTTTTGAGGTCTCTTGCCAGGAAGTGTAAGCGGGATCCTTTAGCAGTCAGGTGCTCCGAGAGGTATACCTGCTGGTCCTCATTAGAAGTGAAGCCCAGGTGCCTGGCACTAGGGCTTGCAAATATTCGAAACTTTCAGGTATTCGAATATTCGACTTTTTCTGACGACATATTCGAATATTCGAATAATTATTCGAATATTATAAAAAATAAGAAAAAGAACGAGAAATCGGTTTATTATCGTTTTATTCAAAAGCTTATTTCACATATTGCTAAAACTAATGATATTTTGCAGAAATCCACTTAATTGACTAGATTTTATCATCCTACTATGAGATGCCCACATTTATAAAAACAAGTAAAACGCCAAAATAAGACGTATTCAATATTTCTAGATAAAACTTTTATTATAAATGCGCCGTTGAGTGAAATAATATAACTTTAATCATCTAAACCAAACCTAGGTATGTAAGATATTTTTTAATACAGTTGCTCACAAAGTGCTACTTTACGTAGCTGTTTAGCGTGCGGAAAGTTGGTTATGTCGAACTAGTGCTTTTTACTTTTCCAATTTTTTAAATTTATACTTGTTCCAATTCACGACTACTTATTGATGAGTGTTAATATTAGTTTCCTTTAAACGTCGTAATCAGCATAAAAACCTACTGTTAATGTAAGAATATGAAAAATATACATATTTCATATTTTAATACTTACCTCTTCATCATTATAACACGTTTATTTTTTAATATTGAATATTGAAAATTCCGTTCTTAATAAGGTGTCTGAATGGAACGGAATAGCTGCCAAACGCCCATAGATATAATATACTTAAAGACGACGTCTAAGCGAGCTGTCACTGTTACCACTTTTGTTTAGTGTACGATTAACAATGTTTTACTTATTTTTTCGCAACTGTATTAAAAAACGTCGTTCGATACACGTGCGGAAATGTCATTCTTCACTCGTCCCGAGTCTTCCCACTCGCCTGCGGCTCGTGGCAAGATATCTCGGTACTCGTGAAGTAATGACATACCTTCCGCACTAGCATCGAAATGTACTATTTTAATACAGTTGCTCACAAAGTGCTACTTTACGTAGCTGTTTAGCGTGCGGAAAGTTGGTTATGTCGAACTAGTGCTTTTTACTTTTCCAATTTTTTTAAATTTATACTTGTTCCAATTCACGACTACTTATTGATGAGTGTTAATATTAGTTTCCTTTAAACGTCGTAATCAGCATAAAAACCTACTGTTAATGTAAGAATATGAAAAATATACATATTTCATATTTTAATACTTACCTCTTCATCATTATAACACGTTTATTTTTTAATATTGAATATTGAAAATTCCGTTCTTAATAAGGTGTCTGAATGGAACGGAATAGCTGCCAAACGCCCATAGATATAATATACTTAAAGACGACGTCTAAGCGAGCTGTCACTGTTACCACTTTTGTTTAGTGTACGATTAACAATGTTTTACTTATTTTTTCGCAACTGTATTAAAAAACGTCGTTCGATACACGTGCGGAAATGTCATTCTTCACTCGTCCCGAGTCTTCCCACTCGCCTGCGGCTCGTGGCAAGATATCTCGGTACTCGTGAAGTAATGACATACCTTCCGCACTAGCATCGAAATGTACTATTTTAATACAGTTGCTCACAAAGTGCTACTTTACGTAGCTGTTTAGCGTGCGGAAAGTTGGTTATGTCGAACTAGTGCTTTTTACTTTTCCAATTTTTTTAAATTTATACTTGTTCCAATTCACGACTACTTATTGATGAGTGTTAATATTAGTTTCCTTTAAACGTCGTAATCAGCATAAAAACCTACTGTTAATGTAAGAATATGAAAAATATACATATTTCATATTTTAATACTTACCTCTTCATCATTATAACACGTTTATTTTTTAATATTGAATATTGAAAATTCCGTTCTTAATAAGGTGTCTGAATGGAACGGAATAGCTGCCAAACGCCCATAGATATAATATACTTAAAGACGACGTCTAAGCGAGCTGTCACTGTTACCACTTTTGTTTAGTGTACGATTAACAATGTTTTACTTATTTTTTCGCAACTGTATTAAAAAACGTCGTTCGATACACGTGCGGAAATGTCATTCTTCACTCGTCCCGAGTCTTCCCACTCGCCTGCGGCTCGTGGCAAGATATCTCGGTACTCGTGAAGTAATGACATACCTTCCGCACTAGCATCGAAATGTACTATTTTTTAGTAGGTAATTATTTTCTGATTTAAATTAACTTGTAGTCACTCAGAGGCCTTAATTAATGGTCGGCTTAATTATATAATATTGGAATATTTAAGGGAAAAAGTTAGTTGACTACTGGATTATTCGTCAGCTAAAGGTGCATAGTTAGATTACCTAGTTGGGCAGGTTTGGTATGATCAAATTTGAGAATTGCGATAAGTGCGGGCAAGGTTTAGTCTTAATAAACAGAATGACCCTTTAACTTAAAACTTATGCACCGTAAAAATAACATACTTTTTGATTTCGTTTTCTTTCAAATTGAGTTAGGTTTCACTATATTCACGAAGTCTATCGAGAGGAATACAGTAAAAAATATTATTTCCTTCGTATTTGGGTACCTACCCATTACTCATTCACTGTAAATACCCGGAAAACACACAGAAACTGTAAGTACTGTAACTGCAGCGGATTAAATAGATTTTTTATAGTAATAAAAAATATTCGAATATTCGAAACCTGAGCGGCCGAATATTCGAATATCAAAACAGGCCGAATATTCGACAAATTCGAATATTCGAATATTCGAATTGCAAGCCCTACCTGGCACACAGCTTCGACGGGTTGTTCCTAGGGCTTGCATTCCGGAATTCCGGAATTTCGAAATTCCGGAATCTCGGACAAATTTTCCGATATTACAATTCCGGAATTGATACCACTCAATATCGAAAATTCCGGAATTGGATTTAAGTACTTTTTGTGGGTTTTAATGCGTTAATTATTAAAAATTGTTAAGATACTACACTGTACGGGTGTTTTTTGTCGTTATTAAGTGCTTCTTAAAGTCTATTTTTTTATTCGGTAGACTAAAATGACATTTCATACTATGAAAAGACATTTTATGTTCATACTAGGAAATGTCATTTTAGTCTACCGAATAAAAAAATTGACTTTAGTCATTCAGTGAACTATTGTATAGGTATATTTTACTTTTCCGTTTGCTAAAGCAGTGGGACAATATGGGCTCATAATAAAATAATAAAAATACAATAAAGCACAGCGATTTACTTGCTTAGAATAGTCTGAATACCACATAAGCGAACGTGTAGAATTGAAATTTAAAAATATTTTGACTCTATCTTGAATTCAGAGAGAAAGAGGTTTTCTCTATTAACGATTTCGAATCCTGTAGAAGCTCATAATATATGATATTCTGAATCATAATTAGGAACTAGGAAGGAAAAAGCCAAACTTAGACCTTCAACTTCTTAAACAACACCACTACCTACTATATAGGTTAGGAAGAGTAGGAAGCTATTATATTTAACTATTTTATAAAATTATGCATCGAATGGTTTGCTAGCAACTATAGTTTTCCCAAATAAATACCCCGTATCATAGAAGTGAATAAAGTAACCATATTAATAAGGTGGTAAAATGGGTGGTAAAAAAACGTACCTAATTCAAATTAAATTTCGCTTAAACAATACTAACTTTAATAAACGTAAAGTATCAGAATTTCACATTTTTTGTTGTTTTTTTACTAAAAAACCGAATAAAAATATGGTAAACCCTAATTCCGGAACCAGTTCCGGAATTCCAGGATTGGAATCCAATATCGAAAATCAGTTCCGGAATTGGAAACCATCCGATATTGCAAGCCCTAGACTTGTTCCTTCTGTTGAATGCTTTCGCAGCTTTGATTAATTCCAGCTTAAGTAATGCTGAGTTTGTCTCCAGTATTATTGGCATGTTCTTGTTGTCATTCTTCTTCACTCGCACCCGGTAAATGTCTTTTATATCCGATTTGCTGATACTGCACTCTAAGTTTGTGGACAGACTAGTGATCATTGCCAAGAGATCAGCTTTTGTTTCATTTTTCTTTGTTGGTACATTTTTTATTTCAATATTGGTTTTCCGGTTCGCTATCTGACTTTCTTCCAGTTTGTTTTCTAAAAACATAATGTAGTCGTTGTCATCTTTTAACTGTTTTTCTATTTGATCAAATCTTCTCGAAAATTCCTGATTTTGTTTAGTTAATTCCGTAATCGAGGCTTCAATACTTTCATTTGTCTGTTTGATTTCTTTCATTGTCGCGCTAATTTCCCGAAGCTCGGCTTTCTGATTGTTTATAAAATAATTAATCAACTGTCTCATTTCTATTCTAAATTCGGCTAGTTGCGTGCTAGTGTCAGAGGGCGCGTCATCTCCATCACCCGGCGGCTCGTCCCTGCCTCTGTTTTGGTGCTGGCGCCTTGTGACGTAGTCGGGGGATGGTTCACCCCCCCTGTCCTCCTCATCCGGCTCGCAGATTGACATATTTGTGTTCTCTAAATGACTCATATTAGTCAGTAATACGCATGTACCAGGGGACCAAAGCAAGCAAGATGCAAGATGCCTGAGCGTGATGCTTGAATGTGCGAATGACGTCACTCACCCTCAGGCGCGTACATGCGGTACCAGGATCGCAGAAGCTTGTAGCAGATCGGCTACGCCGCGTAGCAGTAAGCGTAGCAGGTGACGTATGACGCACTCACACAAGCAATTTTTTCGTAGCAGATCCAGCGTGGCGAGTGCGCAGTGTAAGGGCGGGTTGCACCAAACCACCTGCTAACGTAAGCACGGTTCGCTAAATTTTAACGCTGACGTGGGGGTCTTAACGATTGCTAAATAAAATGCGTTGCACTAACTATAAAATAACAGGACGTTAAAATTACTAATCGGTAATCGTATTGCCGTATTATGAACGCATTCCTACCAAAAATTTTATGGTAGAATTTTTATTTTATATAGCAACCCAGTCATAAATGCCAAACTGAGTTGTCAAAATTCTCAAAGAGAAAAGTTTTGTAGGCGCGAACTACACTTTCTTTGCAGATTTAAAATCTAAATATTCAACAATATAAGCCATTCCTGAATATATTTATGGTTATATATTAAAAACACTCTAAAGTGAAATGTCTGACTACGATTGTTGAATGGCCTAGCTAAAGTCGGAATCAAACAAGGAGCGACATTGCCCGGTAAGTTATCTTATTAGTTTAATGCTTATAGCTGCTTCCTACTTTCAGTCCTTTCAGAGCCCTAAGCACAGCATGCACAAGTGATTACTTGCGCTAACTACGCTATCTACAACTATGAAGCAAAGACGATAGTTAGGGAAAAAAAATCCAATTATATTGTTGACAAAATAATGCATAATTGTTAGTAGCAGGCATTTGAGTTACTTTTGTACTTTAATTTAAAACTGCTTGGTCTAAGCATTAGTTGCCAAGCGGACCCCACGCTCCCATGAGCCGTGGAAAATGCCGGGACAAACGCGAGGAATATGATGACTTATAATAATATCATGTTGCTTTGTTTTCAGGTTAGATTGACACCATATGATATGGAATACAAGATAAAAGTTACACACAAGTGAATGAATTCAAGAAATCAGCAAATTATACAATTAAATTAACCGGAAGAAACTTGTTACAACAAATAAAGTACAATTAGAAATATTATCTGAATTTCAATTTTGACAAGAAAATATATTGCTAGTTACCTTATCTACTTTATTTTCCATTTCATACTATTATCCTTTTTAGGTACTTAAGCAGTTTAGGTACTTAAGCAGTTTAGAGGTAAAGGGTTACCCGGAGAGTAGATAAAGAACTTATTTATTTTACAATTATATTTAAGGAGGTACCTACCTATCAGTTATTATATTTTCAGTCATACAAGTAACTTGCTTATTAACTATTTTATTTTCTTCGGGTGTAGATAAATAATTAAAAAGCCAGTATGGAGGGAAAACAAATAAAATTATTCAGACCGAGGGCCTTTTCTTGTGACAAATTCAGGGCTATTTAGGTACCTATGTTAGGTTTAAATGTTATGTATATAGGGACTTGAGGTAGGTTAATCAGTAGGTACTGTACTGGAACATTATTTCCAATACATGGCTAGGGTTAAATATATTTCAATGTATGACTGGTTGAACACAAATAAAATTCAGGTGACAAGAAGACAAGCCATATTATATTTTATTTGACCCAGGTATTGGTAGTTGTATTAAAGTTTTATAAATGTTGCTTTGTATTTTTAAAGTCACTGCAAATGTTTTTTGACTATAGTGGAAGAGCCCTACTTACAGAATACCTTGAATTTTGTCAATAGATATGCTTGTCAGATGCAGATAGGGGTATTGTTCCTTTCTGCATCTGACAAGCATATTATAAGTTCCTTTAAAACAACTCAGTTGTTCTCATGTATGTTCCATATTTCCAGAATAATCACTAATAAGCTTGGCAGCCAGTATCGCCTTGGCACGGTAATATATATTTTAGCTTTTTTTGTTACTTAGGAAAGTGGCATCCCTCGGGCATTTATTTTTATTTTATGCTAAAGCAGCGGTCGGCATGCCTACTTGGAAAGTTGTTGTTCTTAGGGTTATGAATAAGATTATGTTGTAAAAGCAAATAAAACCCAAGTAAGTAGGAGTTGAAGTATTATAATCACTTTTGCATTACACATTTTTGTCACTTTATTATAACCTATTAGTTATGCCAACTAGTCTGGAATTGTCCCAATACATTCCACACTTCACAAAACTTCACTTGCCATACTTCACAAAATACTTGATTTTATATTTCGCAACTTGTTTTATGTACGTTTATAGTTCTAAACATAGTTCACTTCTATAGCGGGTTACGATTTTCAGAGGCAGACTTGTAGATGGTTATAGGTGACATCTCGCTGTTTTCGAATATCATCTTAGTTCGTCCGTGGTGGATTTGTCCAAAGGATTTATCATTTTTATCTTGATTCCAATAATCAGAAGCCTAATTGGTTTTAATGACCATCCTGGCGACAAGTAGTAGTGCCGACATTATATGCCGTCGAGTTTCATCTGATGGGACGTATTTGTTAACCTGTGATAACGTCAATCTGGTCTTAACTCCCACTTTGAGTCATTTTGCACGCATTTTAAACTTAAAACACGCACATTTCTTTTAAACTATAAATTAATTAATGTATTTATGAAAGACGGATCGTCTCCCAATTATAATGACTTTTAGAGCCATTCATGTCAACTGTCACACGTTTTTGCGTTTACAAACTCCACATTTTATTGTTATTAACATTTTTTTAATAATTTAAATAACATATTTCCTAAAATTATTGAAAAATCAAATATAAATTCATGAAATACGGACAAATTCAATAAAGTGCCGCCATTTTTATCAGGCGGTAAAATCGTTAACCAGTGGTCTACGACCGGTTAAGGGCAGCGTAACTTTTTAACAGACGTTAGGCGTGGTGCAACCCAAATATGCAGTTAGCGTTCGTTAGCGCCATCTTTAGCCATGATCAGCACATCAAATGGGCACGGTGCAACCCGCCCTAAGTCGCGGCTTTGTCAACGGCAAATAGTACCACTGTTGAGTTTATGCACTCCTAGTACTTTGGACGAATAAATTGAAGCTAATTTTGAAAATACTTTTGTAAAAAAACATGCAGCGCGGATTTGTAGACACGTCTGCCCCTTGCGGGGGTCCGAGGGAAGAGGGGGTCATTACAAGCTATATTAGCATCATCAACATATGTGTTCACAACAGCAGCACGTCTGCAGCCAGGGGAAAACGCTCCTTATATCTATAGACCAGTTCGAGTAAGCATCTACAGGCTAGAAAACTACTACTTTTGAGACCATAGGTCACGGTCTGAAGCTGCAAGCATTGTACTTCTTTATCGGGGGTGTCCCTCCATAAAATATTTTGTAATGGACGATGTGATGGTTCTACCAAAACTTGTCTGAACATTTTACGTATATCGCAGTTTAAAACATATTTGAACAATCTAAACAGACAGTGTCTATTCGGTATTCGTGCGATTTAGACGTGCACTTAGCGATAACATTGAGCGCAGGTAGCCGAGCTCGGGTTGTTTACGCAAATCGTGAGAAATAGATAACGCGGTTAGCTCATTAGTGAATTAGCCGGTACATCGGGCTAAAATGAACCTTGTGGATAATGGCTGAAACGTTTAATTTTGATGGTGACGGGGAGGGCAGTGATGTAAATATGCAATACGAGTTAAACGTAGACCACACACAATTTTTGAGCATAGCAGGTGAGAATAATATGAACTTAGCCAGTGATAATAATAACATTAACACAAATAGTAACAATATACAGCGCGATGAACAATCAAGATTGCCCAAGAGAATTCGTGATGATGATGACGAGAATGGACAATGGCATGAGGTGGAAAGGAGACGCAAAAAATTAAATACGAGAACCTTGAACTTAGACCCTCCGTCGCAACGCGCAGCTACACCTAACCAAGTGGCAATGGCAACTTCATGCAAAAATGCATTCCCGAAACAATTTGCTTTGGCCAAGTTATTGAAGCAACATGGAATCACGGGTATATTAAAAGTCAAATACGTCAATCCATACAAACTTTTGATAAATTTTGAGAATGATGAAAGCGCCATGAATTTCATCAATAACACGGAATTGGCAAAATTGGAATGGAAAAGACAAAATACAGCAGAAGTTGGATTATCTTTTGGTATTATAAGTGACATTGAGACAGACCTTTCTGAAGAAGATCTACTAAAGGATATTGAAAGCGAAGTAGACATAGCCTCTATCAAGCGTCTTAACCGAATAAGCCCTGATGGTTGGACAGCGAGCGAGAGCGTCAGGATTGGGTTTAAGGGGTCGAGGCTCCCGTCTCACGTGTTTCTGTGCGGTTTAAGAATTAAAGTGAGACCATACATTTTTCCGGTCACACAATGCTCGCGCTGCTGGAGATTCGGCCATACAGCAAAAATGTGCCCCGCCAACAAACCAATTTGTCCAAAATGTGGTGAGAGACATGCGAATTGTGAGACACAACAGTTCACGTGTGCCAACTGTAGAGGTGAGCACTTAGCAATGTCCAAGAAATGTCCTACATATCTCAAAGAGAAAAGAATTAGAGAACTTATGAGAGAATTCAACTGTACATACCAAAAAGCGCTTGATATATTTGTACCACCTTCTCCAACAGTACCGGAGACGAACGTTGCGACAATTCAACAGACAGTGAATGTTCATGATACTCCGGATGACGTCACGGAATCCCAGCCAACATACAGGGATATTTCTCGTAAAGTTCCGGAAACGAACAAACAAAGCAAGGTACCTTCTGGGACACAGAGACAATCGAAAATGAATGTTAATCGACCACAAACGAACGCTCGTCCGGAATCAAGTACAAGCGCCACGCGTAAGCAAACAGCCCCAGATAACGTAGGAGCAGATATGTCACAGGAACGTCGAGAGAACTCGTACCAAGAGAATGTAAGTGAACGAAGCGAGGAAGAAATTCAGTGCCTGTCAGAATTGCTCGAGCGTTTAAAAGACCTTTTATTTGTCAGAAGTCTTAGCTTGCAGGAGAAGATATACACTGGTTACAAAATGGTAAAAACTTGGTTATTATCGTGTATAGTTAAAATATTGTCTGAATTACCTTTGCTGAAAAATGTTTTCGGGTCCGGCAATGGGTAAAGGTCCGAAAAAAGTATGTATTAATTTAAATATTTGTCAGTGGAATGCACGTAGCATTAAGCCTAAACTTAGAGAATTTGAGAATTTATTGTTACAGGAGAAAGTTCATATTGTGGCACTAAGCGAGACATGGTTGGAGCCCGATAGCGATTTTAGGGTCAAAAATTATAATGTGTTTCGTAAAGACCGAGATTCCGCATACGGCGGGGTTGCGATTCTGACTCATAAGTCTCTTCGGGCGCAAACACATGTCCTACCTTTATGCACAAATCCCGGTATCGAGTGTGTCTGTGTTAGATTAGCAAATTGTGGCTATTTAGAAAATGTAATCTCTGTTTACTGCCCTTCCGATGTGAATACCACACAAAACGATTGGGACTACTTGTTTACATGTTTTAACAGGAAAACCGTTATCCTCGGAGACTTTAACGGCCATCACTCCAGTTGGTCCTATAAGACAGATAGTAGGGGTTCACAGATACATAAATCGTTGCTAGAAAATGATTTTGCATTTTTAAATACAGGCGAATATACACGGTTTCAGTTAGTCGATGGTGACATGAGGCTCTCATCTCCCGACTTATCTCTTGCTTCAATAGACATAGCTGCAAAATTCTTTTGGTCTGTAATGAAAGAATCCTTAGGCAGTGACCATCAACTAATTAAGATACATACGTCTTTTACTACGAAATTAGATTTATCAAAAAAAAGAAACTTTAAAAAAGCAGACTGGGTATCTTACGCAGCCGAGGTGGACAAAATATTGTCAAACACAGTAATCCCTAATGACCCACAAAATGCATACGACTGTTTTATAGGATGTTTGTATCAAATAACAAGATATAGTGTTATATATATGGTTTCGAGTGGTAGCAGGGAGTATGTATTGAAACACCTTATGTGTGATAGTATAGAACGTATATTCTCTAAATGCCTGCCTATATATACACGTTAGGTTGCGCTGACACAAGCAATACGCGTTTATGTCGCAGTAAACCAAAGTGTTACTGCTAAACACTAAAAGTGGACAATCGCCATATTACATGTACGAGGCTGCCGAAAAACATATCCCGGTTATTAAAATATGCCACAATCCTGAAAACAAATTTTCATCTAAACCTTACTGGAGCCCCGAACTATCCAAAGCAGTGGCAGAACGTAGGCTAGCCTTAGCTAAGTTTAGACGAAATCCCACCCCTGATAACCTTTCCTCATTACAAGAAAAGATTAGTGAGTCTCAAAAATTAATCCGTAAAGCGCAAAATGATTCATGGCGTAACTTTTGTAACAATTTAAATGAGACTACATCAGCTGGTGCGGTATGGCGGCAAATGAGGTGGCTTAAAGGATATCGGTCGCCGAGGCACAATATAGACGCTAATATGGCGTACAATCTCCTACAGAGTTTGGCACCTGACCACGTCTCTCCGCCTAAACCAACTTTTGAGTCTCAAAACAATAAGCTAGAAGTAAATATCATGGTTTCAGAAATGGAAAAGTGTATAAAATCTAAAGATACGGCCCCTGGATGCGATGAAGTTTCCTATTCTATGATAAGGAACCTACCAAGTAGCGGTAAAACCTTTTTAGCAAAGCTTTATAATATATTGTTAAATACTGGTTATGTCCCTACTCAATGGCGCGAAATTAACATAGTTGCTATCCCAAAACCAGGAAGGGATCCGCAGTCAATATCTTCCTATCGTCCAATAGCTATGTTGTCGTGTATTGCTAAAATATTTCATTCCATATTACAAAGGCGGTTAGAATGGTTTTTTGAAGCGCATGGGTTTTTCTCGGATAATGCAGTTGGCTTTAGACGATGTCGATCATGCCTAGATAATTTAAGTCAGCTTATCTCTAAAATACACAAAGGCTTCCTAAATAATGAACCCACCATAGGATGCTTTATTGATATTAACAACGCTTAGAACAATGTAGACATTGCTAGACTTATGGATATTTTGGACCGATCAGGAGTAGGCAAGAAGATATGTATTTATTTGTGGGAGTACCTTAGCGAGCGAAACCTTCAAATTAAGACTGATGACACCGAAATTTGTCGTCATACAGGCCGTGGACTTGCCCAGGGTGATCCTCTGTCTCCGTTATTATTTAACGTCGCGACGATGGATGTGTGTAATCGTGTTAGTGAAGTCAACATTTCTCAGTATGCCGACGATTTTGTCCTATATTGTACCCATAAGAATATTCATACTGCGGCGGCAAGATTACAGGCATCTTTAAACACGGTTGTACGGTTAGTCGGCGATAAGGGCTTGGAGATTTCGTCAGAGAAAAGTAAAGTCTGTATTTTCCAAAAGGGATACAAAAGGTTAAAGGTCAAACTTACGGTGAATAATAACAGGTTACAAACAGCTGACAACGTGAAATACTTAGGTCTTTGGTTGGATAGGTCACTAAGATGGGGGAAACACATTAATGAAATCACCGATAAAACATCAAAGTTTTTAAACATTTTGAAAGTTTTGGCTGGATCTGGTTGGGGAGTACACCCAAAACATCTAAGACGTATTTATATGGCAGTGGTTAGGAGCCGATTAGATTATGGTAGTTTTTTGTTTGACGATGGTGCAAACTGCCATACTAATAAATTAGATAGAATTCAAAATCAAGCTATGAGGGTTATCGGTGGATTCATTAAAACAACGCCTATACATGTCATGCAAAGTGAGCTGACCTTGCAGCCGCTAAAGGTAAGAAGGCAATATTTAGGTGGAAAATTTTGGTTCAAAAGTAAATCGCTTAAATTTAACAGTGCTATGATATCCTTGTTGGATGACTTACGTGAAAAGACTTCTTGCTGGAAGAGGAAAAAAGAACCGCTATTGTGGATAGTGCATAGAACATTTGAAAACACCCCGGTGCATTGTAGTGAAAAATTAGAAATGTTTTCATTTGATTGGTGGGTAAATTACGTGAACGTTGCAAACATTTGCTCTAATATTGATATCGCATCCAGGCCGAAAAAACAATACAGAGTTCTTAGTCTAAGGAATTTGTGTCACGAGTTTCTCAATAACAAATATTCTGGGTTTTACGAAATATACACTGATGGATCCAAAGATGAGAGGGGATCAGGGGCAGCTGTTTTTGATAGGCAGTTAAATAGAGGAATGTGTTTCAAAATTGAGGGAGAAGTATCTATTATGTCAGTTGAGTTGCAGGCTATTGTGGAGGCCTTGGCCTATTTGGAATCGATTGAGGCAGAAAATATAGTAATATTTACTGATTCAAAAAGTGCCTTACAACATATAGCTCGATGTACCTCGACATGTCGAGGAACACCGACAGCTTATTTAAAAAATAAAAACGTTATGCTTCAATGGATTCCATCACACATAGGCATCGACGGTAACGAAGCTGCAGACAAACTGGCGAGAGAAGCATCCTCGGAAGGCGTTGTCATTAATGTGGTGCCTTTTTATACCGAAGTACTAAGTCAAGTCAGAAAGCACTGTGCCAACCTTTGGAAGGAGTTTTTCGATAAAAGATCTCAAGAGAAGGGTATATGGTACCGAACTATACAGCCTGAACCGTTACAGTCTCCGTGGATAACGCAGTGCTCGCTTACACGACAAGACCTTGTGATAGCGATGAGGCTCCGCTCTGGACACGTTCCTTCTAATAAATTTAAGTTCTTGATGGGGAAAACTGATAACCCTAATTGTGCCGATTGTGGAGTCGTAGAGGACGTGTATCACATTTTGATGGAATGTGTACGAGGGGAGCCTCTTCGTGCAAATTTTAACACTGGATTATGCAATGTCGTGCTGGCTAATCCTGAGTCAGAGCAGGCAAAATTACTGTATAAGACTTATAAATTGTGTATTAACTAAGTATAATAATAATTATCTTATACCTAATGCTACTGTATTTTTGTGAACGTATGGAGCGCCATAATCGCTCAGCGACTAAGCTCCTAAAATTATGAATAAAAAAAAAAAATCTAAACAGAACTAGAATGCTGAATAAATCATTTTGCACAACTGGGCCGTTTAGGAGTACGTCATTTAATGAAACTTTGCTTAGGCTTTGCATTCCTCCGTCAAAAACAATTCTAAGAGGTGTACTTGCACTTTTTATGTTGATCACGGGGTGGTGTGCCAGAAAATATGTGGCTTGTGTGTCCAAATCACATTGTGAAATTGGAATACAAATTGCATGGCCTAACTCTAAGTACTCATCAATAAAGGACTTATAGCCTCTATATAAAAGAGGATCTTTGGCAAGTCTAATTTCTAAACTTTTAAACCTTTTTAAGGCGCATGTGAGTGAATCACGAAACTTTATCTCTTTAACTGGCTGCTTCAGAGGTAAAGCTACCTGAAATCTGTTATCTTTAAGCACAACTGACTCTTTAAATATTTTTTCCGCCAATTCTTGCTCGGAATTAGCTTCAGTATAGATTTCAGGCACCTTCTCCGTTTGCCAAAACTGTGAAATTGACTGCTCTAGATTATTAAGATTCTTGTTACCGACATGTTTGCAACAGACTGCTGAGGTAAGATGAGAGGCAGCAACTGATGCCCTGTCTCCCACCCTTCCTGCTACAATGTAGCCAAAGCGCGTGTTGTGGAGATACGGACCACCGGGCTGTGCCGGCAGCTGATCTCGCAGTAAATTCTGGAAAAATAAGTGACAGTCTAAGACGATGCCAACTTTGCCGGAGACATCAAAGTCTTTGTCGGCCAATTTAACATATGGAGGTATAGTGAAATTCTTCCTATTAACCTCAAATTGTGGCATTTTACTTGTGATGCTATCAGCTTAATCAGCTACGTTGCAAGTCACTGACAATTTAAAATCGGTTGCTGTTGCATACACGTCAATAGTTGTCTGGTGTCTAGTTTTATTGACAGAATCAAACACTCCGCCAACTGTGTCCTTAGATTGTTCTAAAGTGCAGCCAAGCTGCTTAGCTAAGTCAGCTCTTATAAGAGAAACTTGACTACAATTATCTAAAAGGGCTTTAGTATAAATAACATTACCCTGCCTATCAATTAGCTTTACCCTTACACTAGGTAAGAGTATATTACCCTTGGCCTTTGATAACAAAGTTACTTGACCAGAGTCCTTGCTGGGAACAATGTCCTCATGCAGCAAGGAGTTGTGTTTTGCTTTGCAAATTGAGCATTTAAAACCAAAAAGGCATTTTTTACCATGGTGCTCATTTAGGCAAATGTTACATAATTTGTTTAACTTTACAAAGTCCTGACGTTGCGCTATGTCTAACAGCTTGAATTTTGGGCATAGGTGCATCTTGTGCAATTGAGAATGACAGTACTTACATTTTGCAACTTTTGTTTGGGTTTTGGTAGAACCGCTTGTAGCAGCAACTACTAGGCTGCTCCTCCGGCTAGGGGCTTGCGCATGGGCAAGAGTTTCAAGCGCCGCAGCTCTGTCCTCTAAAAATTCAAACAAATCATTTAGCTTTGGCAAATCCAAGGCTTGCTTTTCTAAATGGAATGCCCTAAGAGTGTACTGATCAAGTTTGCGCTGTAGCACAGTCAAAATAAGCAAATCCCAATGCTGCACTGGAACATCCATATTTTTAAGCGCACCTAAATGCTGTTTAGTGTTAACTACTAACTCACGAATGGCAGCTGAAGACGTTTTATTGATATTTGGCAAGTCTAGTATTGATGTAATATGATATTGTATCATTTGCTGCTTATTGTCGTAGCGATCAGCAAGTAATTTAAGTGCTACTTCATAATTCTCGTCATTTAAAGGCAAATGTTTGATAATATTTAATGCCTCGTCACATAATAGTGATCGTAGGTAATAAAACTTGTCGCACTGCGACAGCTTAGTGTCCTTTTTAATGACACTGTTATAAAGTGTAATGAATTCATTATACTGTCCTACCTCGCCGTTGAACTTTTTAATCTCAATCCGCGGTAGCCTTTGAAAGCCTGAAGATGGCTCCTGCGCAGACGGCGCAGGAGCTGGAGATGCGACAGCAATAGGCGCAATCTTGGAGTTGAGGAAAGCTGCCATCTCAAAATAAGCAGCCTCCACCGCTAGGGTGTTTCATTTTTCCGAATTTTCGATTTTCATCTGACTTCGCTCGAATTCTTGTTCTAACTGATAAAAAAATATTATACGTTAAAAAAAATTAAAATCGGTCAACATTTAGAGGTTGCACAACATCAACAAAGATTTTTCAACTAACCAACGACTCTACATCGGAGGGTAGAAAATGGTTTAACCGGCTACCATCAAACCAGAGAGTAGTGTGATACTGAACCTTCTACATATAAATAAATTTTAAAATTAGTAGTAAACTTGGATTTTGGTTACTCGATAAATGTTCTAATTAAGATTTTTCAGTTTTTCCACCTGTTTCCAAAGGAAAAATGCTTTTATCGTGTTTTAGACGCAAAATTCAGTTTTCTCATTCGATTTTAGTATCAGTTCATTATATTTTGTCATTTTAGAACATAGTTCATTTTCACGCAATGTATGGGGTTCTCACTCTACCTTTTCAACTTGTGCAACCTCTAAATGTTATTCGATTCTTTTGAAAATTAAAATAGATAGTTTTTAGTGTTGGGAGACTCCATTAGTGAGCAAAGTCAGGAAAAATATTACAACTTTTTTTTCTCCATAAAAAAGTGAATCACCCTATCCACCGCGTCTATACACT
The DNA here is from genome assembly GCF_910591565.1 of Cydia splendana. Taxonomy (NCBI): domain Eukaryota; kingdom Metazoa; phylum Arthropoda; class Insecta; order Lepidoptera; family Tortricidae; genus Cydia; species Cydia splendana. The sequence continues at coordinate 183,250 of NW_026946911.1, forward strand.
GAGAGAAAAATACTGTTGATCTAACAATAAAACTTTAACGCCACACAACCCAAATTGTTACATTGCTATTGAGTTAACGTTTTTATTGTCGCTAGTTTATTGTTGATATAACAACATTCTGCAACAACTTTTACAATTGTCCAGAACACAATGTCTATTAACAATGTATACAACGTTGTCATAAAGTCAAAACAAATTTTGTGATTAATTGTTGTCACTCTGACAACAAAAAACTTTGTTAATTTGACAGTAGAGCTGTGTCACTATAGCAATGTGTACAACGTTGTCATATAATCAAAACAAGTTTTGTGACATATTGTTGTCAGTGTGACAACAAAGATGTTGTCGATTTGGCTGCAAAATTGTGTCACTATAGCAATATTTTGTGTGATACGCATATATTGTTGTCAGTATGACAACATAAATGTTGTCGATTTGGCTGCAAAACTGTGTCACTATGGCAATATTTTGTGTGATACGCATATATTGTTGTAAGACTGACAACATAAATGTTGCCGATTTGGCTATATAACTGTGTCACTATAGCAATATGTTGTGTGATACGCATATATTGTTGTCAGTCTGACAACATAATTGTTGTCGATTTGGCTGCAAAACTGTGTCACTATAGCAATATTTTGTGTGATACGCATATATTGTTGTCAGACTGACAACATAAATGTTGTCGATTTGGCTACATAACTGTGTCACTATAGCAATATGTTGTGTGACACGCAATATATTGTTGTCAGTCTGGCAACATAAATGTTGTCGATTTGGCTACATAACTGTGTCACTATAGCAATATGTCGTGTGGCACGCATATATTGTTGTCAGACTGACAACATAAATGTTGTCGATTTGGCTACATAACTGTGTCACTATAGCAATATGTTGTGACACGCATATATTGTTGTCAGTCTGACAACAAACATGTTGTCGATTTGGCTGCAAAACTGTGCCACTATAGCAATATGTTATGTGACACGCATATATTGTTGTCAGTCTGACAACATAAATGTTGTCTATTTGGCAGCGGACGGTGTTACTGTAGCGATACATTGTGAGACACACTAAATATATTGAATATATCAATATCAATATATTAATATATTCAATATATCGTCAGGTGACAAGCAAAAGTCACTAATTACTAAAAAAAATTAACAAAAATCGACCTTCTTTTAGTACTAATATGGTTCACTATGGCTATGAACTTGTGGTGGTAATTAGTGAGTTTTGCTTGTCACCTGACGATATTATGTGTGTCGCACAATGTATCGTTACAGTGACACAGCTCCGCTGCCAAACAGACAAGATTTATGTTGTCAGAATGTCAACAATATATACGTGTCACACAACATATTGCTATAATGACACAGTTTTGCAGCCAAACCGACAGCATTTTTGTTGTCAGAGTGACAACAATATATGCGTGTCACACAACATATTGTTATAGTGATACAGTTATGTAGCCATATCGACAACATTTATGTTGTCAGAGTGACAACAATATATGCGTGTCACACAACATATTGCTATAGTGATTCAGTTTTGCAGTCACAGATCTGCTGTAAAATTGACAACATTTTTGTTTTCAGAGTGCCTCTTAACACAGGTATTTGTTACTTAAAAAGAGGCGCCAACACACAATTGTATAAGTAATTGTAATTCTAAAACCGAATAAACATTTTTTCATTTTCATTTTTAATTTTCAGTGACATTATATTATGTGTGTCTCACAATGTATTGCTACAGTGACACAATATACCTATATTATGTGAGAGCAAGCTACTTTTTAATATGCCAGCAACTGTAATTAATACCAATAACATGTTGCTAAGCTGTCCACACTGATCTGTAAACACAGCATTTAGTTAGCTATTCCAACAAATCTGTTGGTGCTACCCAATCAATAGTCACTCACTCTTCAGACTGTCATCATAGCGATGAGAAAAAGGCAGCTTAAATTATAAAATGTATGAAAAAGTATTCTTCAAAAATCATGCAAGTTGTTTAGTTTTGTGTTATGCCTTAGATATGAACAATACTTAATACATTTTTTTTATATATACTTTCGCAAATATCATTATTCATTAAGGTACCTAATAAACTTTTTAAATCTGACAGATAAATAATAAACACTAAATAGCCTTTAATCCTGAATGAGAGCCTGAATCTACATTATCAGACAGTGAAATAAACAAAATATATATCTTGCAATATTTTAAAGGATTATTCATAATTTTAGCTGCCATTATTTTATTGCTATAGCTATAACAGCGCTTTCTGTTCATGGATACAACTACTAGCGCAGACAAGCGGAAGTCTCTTTCCAGCAGAAGAAGATAGAAAGAGACTTCCGCTTATAAATTGTAACTTACAGCTAGCCCCCTTATAATATCGGCCCCTGAAGACGTTTGGTAAGGTAGGCACAACTGGTTAGTTGCAATACATAGCTAAAATACTATGTTTACAGAGTTGACAGCTTAAAACAACGCGACGTTATGTAATTACTAAAACAATTACTTACATTACTAGAAACTATTTAAATAAAACAATTAATTGGCGGTGATTAAAAAGAAATTTGCCCTCTATGTTTATGATAGGAGGGAAATGCAAAAATAGTGAATAAAACATTAACTTGTACATTAATGTGTATTTATTTCAAAGATACTTTAACTAATCACTAAGTAATTAAGTAACAGCAGTTGAGGCCCCAGGCCTCTAGAAAATAACATAACATGGTCCTTTGTTACATGTACCTACCTACAATATTACCGACCTCAAATAACAGCACATTCAAAAATAAAAAAAGCGTTTTTTGGACCACTCTAAAGTCCACATAGATAATAATAATTATTTTCTTTATTAAGGCTCCGGCACACTAAAAAGCAAGGCAGAAACAGCGCGGGGCGGCGCAGTTTGAGAGCTGAGCTGAGTTGAGCGACTTGCGACGGCGGCAGCGACAACCATAGGTGGGAACGAAAGGTCCGATCGCTGTTTCGCTCCAACCTATGGTTATCGCTGCCGCCGTCGCAAAGCACTGAATGTCGTGGCCGAGCCGAAAGGGTTGTTGCTAATTGAAAAACAACGGAAACGTATGAGCTGAGTGTCAGCTTTAGTTTATTTAGACCATACATTTGCGTTGTTTTCCGGATTGGGTTGAAGTTATACAATGACGTCAATGACCCTGTGGGGCCGCGCAAACTGTCATAATGGCTGTAGTAAAGCGGGTCAAACGCGGTTGCGGACAGTTGCGTTTTTAAGGGTTGATTTCCTGCTAACGCTGGTATCGGTCAAGCGTACCAATAAACAATGTTGTAGGTATGGGACACCGCACAGCGATACTCATGTCTGCGCGGCAGATCTATCAGCGTCGCTTTGCGGCGTCTCATAGAGCATTGTGTTTATTCCTGCATGTGACCGACGCGTCAGAGACCAACATCAGCGTGTATAGGAGGAATGGTTTATTAATACAGCGGCGAAACTGCTTTCAATATGCCGGATCCTTTAATCGGAACAGTAACAGTAGTAATGAGTACACTTAATTACATTACAATGGCTTACGCAAAAAACATATTTCATAGTCAGCCCACCATGACTCATATTGATGAGATTGCAAGGAAAATGATACTGCATAGTGTCATAATCACGATATACGGGCTCATCTTCGGAAGGAGCATCTTGATCACGGTATGCAAAGTAATGATCATCAAAGTTGTAACTTATTTATGATAAAAAGCCATGTGCTTCCTCAACCGAATAAAACTGCCAAAGGAAGTGTTGCATACCGCACAAGTAGTCATTTTCCTTTTTTCTACAATATTCGTGCAAAGAAAGTGTAGCTGCTTTATCCCCTTGGACGTCAAGAACGCCGTGTTAATGTCAACGCAACTGTATCAAGCTAGGTATTATCAAATAAGGTTTATTAGTAAATTAGTTTAATGGCGCGAGACACTTATCAAAAGGCGTTCAAAAGTTTAATCAAGCTAATTTAATAGCGAAAGCTCTTAATGGAACTCCTTCAGAGTCAAACTTAGATTTCATCTTAAATATGGCCCGTTGGATAAACATCCAACAAGGTGCAGCTACCTTAGGGTACGCTAAGTCCAATGCCCAGTATAAATTACACGTCACCTTTATAGTCTCACAAATGGTGGATACTTGATATCTTAGCCCTCCAGCAGTGGTAACAATTTCATACGTATGTATATTAGCCCATGAAGGTCCGACCGCAAGTATGTATGGTTGATTCTATGCCTTTTGAGAGGTTGAATGCCTCTTGTTGAGGGCAATATGTGGCAATCTCTGACGCTGCTGCAACGCGCGCCAGGAAACCAGTGCTTGCCTCGTGCCTTGACAGCCTCCACACTTTTTTTTTCGATACTGCGATAGTGTGCATTTGCCGGAGCAAAACAACAATTCCCAGCAACGCGGTTGAATTTGCTTGTTCCTCACCAACTGCAAAACAATCAAATGCAACCATTTATAATACATTACCTGTACATATATTATGACCAATAGCTTAACTTTCATGCTGGGCTGGGAGACAAAGATAAACATAGAATGTTCCAGCTGCTTTTTTTCCCGGGCATACCTACTGTAAAAATCAGTAAAGGGACATGGATTGGACCGTGGGCGATAGACTGATAACCTGTCACCGCGGGCCGATTTTGATTATATCATAAGCCTCAAAACTTTGTCAAAAGTGGCATGATGTGACCTCTAACGCTCTGTCTACCACTCTACCCCATCCGGGAATATAGGCGTGATTATGTGTGTGTGTGTGTGTATGAGCATTCAATATGGAAAATTTAGTTTATATTTATAGTTCACAATCCTATTGTGAAAATTAAAAATTCCATAATCACAAAAATTACCAAAATATCGCTTAGGGGACACTTGGACTCGGACTTAGCTGGCAACGTTGCGTTTTTGGTGATTTCAAGACTGAAAAGTGTTTTAATAAAAATAAAAGGCAGATTTTCCATTTTAACGCGGAATATCCTCTTAAGACTAATAAAAACAGTTTTTACCTTTGGTTCGAAGTATCCTTCCCTATTATAATCTTGCAACGCCTGTGGAGGCTGTGGAGGCTGCACAGGTGTGGCCGGTATCGTAGGTGGTTGCACAGGTGTGATCTGTTGTATAGTGGGCTGTACACTTGGTCTGATCTCTAATGGAGTACCCTGAAAAAAAAATTGTTAGGTAGGTACAGTCACCGGCAGAAATATCTGCCAAGCTGTTCAAATGATTTAAAATCTTTACCCACCAAATTTCCGTTACCCACCCAGAATTCTTTTTTTAAGGATTAAGATTCAAAATACATACCTCAAGAGTTCCATTTGGTCCTAGAATTAATATACTTTGCCTTTCAGGCAAAGCTACTGGCACTGGGCTGCTGCATGCGCTGGACCTTGGAGAGAACAGTCCGGGGTCATTCATAAAAGGGGCGTTCTGAAAAAAAGAAATAATTTTAAGAATTCTGTATTATGCTTAAAGAACTTTATTTTCTCAAAAGAAATTGTACATTTCACTTCATGAGAATATATACTTACTAAAATAAATGCAAATCAGTGAGCATCGCAAGTTATACAAAACAAACAAACCCAAAACCAAAAACAATAACAAATTAAATGAAATTAAGACTTTTGTCACAATAACAAGTAAATAGAGTCTGTGCGGAAAGAGAAGAGTCGTGAAATGTAGGGGAGCCCATACATTTCACGACGACTCTTCTCTTTCCGCACAGACCCTAGCAGGTGGCATTATAAAAGTCCAGAAACTTACACGTAAAATGCAGTTAACAAGCTCATTTTAAAGAAAATCCATTAATACAAAACATGTTATTTCAAATTTTAAATCTTTTATATTTTTTACATAACTCGTAGAACCGATGGTGAGTGGCGACCGTGTCTACGGAGCTGTCGTTAAGGTAGCGAGACTGAACGCAGTCACCACATTACATAGTTACATAAATACGTCAAGGTGTCAGGATTATTTATGTACCTACCTGCCAACCAAGGTAGCTGTTGTCGTGAAACGTGTGATAATAGGCGTGTAATCGTGATATGCCAAATATGATATGGTCTTATGCTGATATCCTAATATGGGCCGCTTAACTAAAGATACATATATCTCGCGTCTATCGCGAAAGTTTTAAATATTATAAAGATACTTACTTAAAATCTCCTCCTCTGCTATGAAGAGGCGCCTGTCGAAGTGTCACCTTGGGATCGCGGCGAGGCGAGGTCCGCGGCGATGGAGCACGGCACGTGGGGCGGCCTACGTGGGAGCTCAGGGCCCACCGCTTGCCTTCGCGCCACCGCGGCAGCACCCCAGCCTCGGGCGCATCAGAGCCACACGCCTGGGAACCCTAACCCTACGGGGAGCTCGAAGATGCCTCGGCGCCTTCCATAGGCGCATGGCGGCAGCCTCCTATCTATTCAAGCGATAGCGCCATAACCTTCAGCCTTTTCTCGAGTAGATGGCGATCTAACAGTTTTAATCTTCTGTTGAAAGATGGCAGTAAATGTACTGTGACTACATAATTTACCATGACGGAATCTCTATACACTCTATTCTCTTTGCTACTACTCAACCAGACTAACAACTGAACTACAAAACTATAGCTGCTACGGAAAAGCTTCAATAATAATACTACTATTTAACTACTAAAAAAGATTACCAACTTTTTGGCTAATTTTCTCTAATGAAGATGTCAGGCTTATTTTGTCTGCAACTTTTGTAGTCAGTTCAGACAACTCCTCATCATTTGCTTGCAGCAAAAAATCAAGTGTCACTCCCTCCTCTGAAAGCAAGATAAAGTTCAGGTAAATCGCTACAGAAACAACATTCTGTAACTAGTTAATAGTTACCTTTGTCGATATAAATAAATAAATATTAGGGGACATCTTACACAGATCAACCTAGCCCCAAAGCAAAGCTTGTACTATTATGGGTGCTAGGTGACGATATAATTATGTACATACTTATATAGATAAATACATACTTATATACATAGAAAACACCCATGACTCGGGAACAAATATCTGTGTTCATCACACAAATAAATGCCCTTACCGGGATTCGAACCCAGGACCATAGGCTTCACAGGCAGTGTCACTACCCATTAGTCCAGACCGGTCGTCACCGAAACGACAATACAATATGTTATACATTGCTACAGAAACAAGGTTTAGTTAGTAAATATGTACCTTTGTCGATATGACAATAGTTTTGTTGGATCGACAAATTATGGTCAAAAGTGCGAGGCAATGTGTTTGAAAACTTTGGAACCCATCACCTTGGAGTCTTGGTATATTATACTCCAAGTTCAGATCCACATCTTTGTACAAAACAATAGCACGGTGGTCCTGCTCATAGAGGTAGCCAAAATAATGTGCTCTGGACTGACGGCCGTCATATCTACACGGCTACACATCAAGTTTTATTTTAACACGCCTCGTGTTTTCACACTTTGTGTCGCACCTCTGCTGGTTATATTTTGATTTGTGGCCATGTATACAGACATGAGTACACAAAATAACACTCCATCACCCCAAAGACCCGATCCGACCCGATCGAACGCAGTATGTTTTAGCAGAAAAACGAAAATGGTCTTGATGATCCGTTGAAAAGTTAATGCGTGAATAAAAGAGTATCAAATAAACATAAAAACTCACTTTCATATTTATAACATTCATAAGAATAAATAAACACTTACCCACCATACGCTGCGACAAATGTGTCAGCCCGGCACTGTCAAGAAAACTAGTTATGTCCATTTTGCACTTTTCATAATAAAAGCACTTTACTTGGTGATCGAATCGTAGCACTAAGTAATATAGGCGCGCGTCCATTCTCTACCGTTGACATTCGTATTTGAAGACAAAAAAACTAAACGAAACGACAACATACATACCCCTTACCCCGTACCCCGCCCGTGCCCGCGAGTTGCCATTTTTACAAAGTTAGTTTCGGTAGGTTGTCGAATTGACAAATTTAATTTGTGATGAATTAAATCTTGTACACTCGCGTAAAATTATCGCAAATGCATTAAAAAAACCAATTTTTCCAATGTGCTCGGAAATGTTCTCCGTATTGTAGCAAAAATAGTACGGCAAATTCTTCTTTATTGTAAAACTAAAAAAAAAAAACTAACTATTACTGTCCTGTTTTAGCGGACGGGAAATAAAAAACAATACAAAAAAAACACTAATACAAAATTTGGAATATCGCTCGCAGACGTATCTGCTTGATAAAAAATTGATTTAGTATGGGTTAGCACATTGTTACTGGTGAATTCTCAATGCAACTTGAGACTCCGGTGCCGTTAAAAGATGTAATTGTCTTTCGGTAGATGTCGCTATACGCCACCCCAAAGGCGTGTTTACATAAAGAATGGAATGGAAAGATTTGCGATGTCCTGGTAGGCTTCCGTAGCTCAATTGGTTAAGAGCAACACACGGATTGTGGAGGATGCGGGTTCAAGTCCTGCCGGAAGCGTAAATTTTTCCATTTTTTCCTTTAATACAAAATTTTTAAAAACAATACAGTAATATTAACTTAATAACAACTTATCTCATCCGTGTTCATACAGCTTATATTGCACAATTATTATTTTTTATTGCATAATTAAGTATAGTTGGTCAAACCAAATTGTCAGTAAATAAGAACAAAAAAAAACTATACTCATCCTTTTCTTTTGGGTACAAGACAAAGGTAGTATGATTCTCTCTGTCTATCTTTGAAATGCGGCAGTCCTTTGACAAACTAAAGCTGGTCAAGCAAATCTTGTCAGTAAAAAAAGGCGCTAAATTCAAAGTTTCTATGGGACGATATCCCTTCGCGCCTACATTTTTCAAATTTGCCGCTTTTTTCTACTGACAAGATCTGCTTGACCAAGTATATTATATATTGAATGGTACTGAATTAAATGGCAGAATAAGTTTGTGCCTTTAACTTTAAAAAAATAATTAAAGAGGGAAATTGTTTTTGACATTTTTGATGTAAAGGTTCGATTTGAGTGATGCTCGATTACTCACTTCACTCATGATTAGGAAATGCAATAACCGGCCAAACTTCAGAGCCCATCAAAGTGCACACTAGCGCCACTGCTAAATAATCGTGATTATTTAAATTTAACGAAAGATCTGTTGCTGGATTCGTCAATCTATGCGTCCAAAGTTAAAGCGGCCGTTTTTGTTTTGAGTTCCTAGATCGACGAATCCAGCAACATAAAACCTAGTCTGATGTATTCAAAAGGTATTTAAATACAAAATACAGTACGTAGCGGCCCCCTTTTTTTAAATATCTTTCGTTAAATTTAAATAATCACCATTATTTAGCAGTGGCGCTAGTGTGCACGTTGATGGGCTCATCATAACCGGTTTCGGTTACGGTTATGCCCGAAAAATAATCGTTTATAATCGGTTACGGTTATTCTCGAATCTCGACAAAAAATGATAAACTTTATTACAATAATATAATTACAAAATTACGACAATAAATGTACAGTATTAAGGAATGTTAGTGTAAGTCTTCGTTTTTAGGGTTCTGTACCCAAAGTAGGGTGTTTCATTTTTCCGAATTTTCGATTTTCATCTGACTTCGCTCGAATTCTTGTTCTAACTGATAAAAAAATATTATACGTTAAAAAAAATTAAAATCGGTCAACATTTAGAGGTTGCACAACATCAACAAAGATTTTTCAACTAACCAACGACTCTACATCGGAGGGTAGAAAATGGTTTAACCGGCTACCATCAAACCAGAGAGTAGTGTGATACTGAACCTTCTACATATAAATAAATTTTAAAATTAGTAGTAAACTTGGATTTTGGTTACTCGATAAATGTTCTAATTAAGATTTTTCAGTTTTTCCACCTGTTTCCAAAGGAAAAATGCTTTTATCGTGTTTTAGACGCAAAATTCAGTTTTCTCATTCGATTTTAGTATCAGTTCATTATATTTTGTCATTTTAGAACATAGTTCATTTTCACGCAATGTATGGGGTTCTCACTCTACCTTTTCAACTTGTGCAACCTCTAAATGTTATTCGATTCTTTTGAAAATTAAAATAGATAGTTTTTAGTGTTGGGAGACTCCATTAGTGAGCAAAGTCAGGAAAAATATTACAACTTTTTTTTCTCCATAAAAAAGTGAATCACCCTAACCCAAAGGGTAAAAACAGGACCCTATTACTAAGACTCCGCAGTCCGTCTGTTTGTCCGTCGGTCTGTCTGTCCCCAGGCTGTAACTCATAAACCGTGATAGCTAGACAGTTGAAGTAGGGTATACAACAAACTTGATTTCTTTGCCGTTTTCTGCGTAATGGTACGGAACCCTTCGTGCGCGAGTCTGACTCGCACTCGGCCGGTTGTAATTATTTAATAACGCACACAAAATACAGTAAAAGTTAAAATATGACCTTGGACGTGATACAATATTCAATCAAAATATGTATTTCATAAATAGGGAAGTAAATTTGGTACATTTTCGTTAAGTACACGAATGACAAAAATTATAGTCACAGGTGTCACAGCCAAAAAAGAAGATAAATTCATAGAATTTATAACCGAAACTAACCGTAACAACCGGTTATTCGAGTTTCCAATATTCGGTTATGAAATGAATAGAAATCGGGGCGGGAAATGATGTATTAGTGCTTAAATTGGTCGTAAACTTATATCTTGTTAAAATCTTGTTAAAGTCTTGATTTGACGTCGAGTGTACCTACCTTAGTAACGTTCGTAGCAACAAAGTCTAACTTCAGTAAAATACACTGCTTTGTTATAAAAACTAAGTCATATTTGAATATAATAACAATGGCACTTTGTTAGTGCAATAAAAGAAAATCACCTAGTTTCAGCAACAATGTTGGGCTATGATTAAATTACAGAGTGATATTGTAACTGGAACAAACAAAAACATTTTGTGGAAGCAACAAATCGTTTTATTTTAAAAATGAGCAAAGTGATGTTGTAAGAACAACAAAAAATAACTGCTTTGTTATATAAGCTAAATCTAACTTTGATAAGTTAGCAAGGCACATTGTACCTGCAACAAAGGATAAAATCTTTGCTCCAGCAACAAGGTAAATCTTTGTTAACATTGCAAAGTGATATTGTATCTGGAACAAAAAAAAAACATTTTGTGGCAGCAACAAATCGTTTTAGTTTTAAAATGAGCAAAGTGAAGTAGTTAGAACAACAAAATATAACTGCTTTGTTATATAAGCAAAATCTAACTTTAATAAATTAGCAAGGTACGTTTGTACCTGCAACAAAGGATAAAATCTTTGCTCCAGCAACAAGGTAAAACTTTGATAACATTGCAAAGTGACATTGTCACTGGAACAAACAGAACCGCTTTGTTGCAGTAACAAGCCACGTGATTTGATAAAACAGCAAAGTAGTTTGGTGGCTACGACAAAATATAGATGCTTTGTTGTAGAAGCTAAGTCTAACCTTGATAAATTAGCAATATTACATCAACATCAACATCTGTTTACATATAGGAAACTATAAGTCTATTACTAGAAGAATGTTACTCTATATACTTATCTGTTTTATAAGACTGTTTGTTTCTTAATAAATTAAAAAAAAAAAAAAAATATTATATGAAGGCCATGACAAAGGAAACATAGGTTGTTCCGGTAGCAATGTAAATATTGTTACCGATACAATAAACTGTTGATTTACGGTTAGCAATAAAAAAGTTGTCGGTGGCAATAAGCTCGTTTTGTTTTCGCCACAAAGCTTATTGCTCTTACAACAACAAAAAAAATGACAAAGCATTTATTGTGCTTTGTCGGCCGATTTTTCTCTCAGTGTAGACTCCTTATCATCTGGATCAAATGTAAATCACAAATACCTTGATCAAGACTTCGTATATATGCCTTTAATCTTGTCATGAATCCTTTAGATTGTCCCCTGGCCGCGACGAGACGCTTTAATTCTTCCGTCATTTTGCACTTTTACGGTTTTGACAAAAAAAAAAATTAACAAGTTAGACGTGAACTTAAAATTAAACACTTTAAACAACACTGTACGTACTTTTAAACACAGTATTATAAGCTTTTCAACAGATTTGCTCACTAAATTGTAATTCTCAACTTGCAAAAAACATCAACCGTTATGACGCGTCGAAGAACAACGTTCTTTATTGTCAGCACGAACCACATAAAACGCAACTACCAATCACCGCCTTGCAACGCTCTGCTGCAGCGCGCTTCTATTGGTCAGTAACGCTCGGCGCAGTCACGATAGGCGTTTTGATAGCGTACAGCCAGGACGATGAGACTTACGTAATTAAGAATCGACTTGTTTTTACAACCGGGAAAGTCCATTAAGATGGGCAAGTCGATCTTTTCAATTGTTCTGGAACTTATGATAAAAATTCACTTGGAGTCTTTAAACAAGTCTGTAAATTGTTTAACGCGAAAACACGTATATTTTTTTATGAAATGTCCGCAAATAACACTATAAGGTCCGAAAACGTTCCTTATGCTCAACGACAGTAGTTCATAAGAGTAATTATAAACGCACAAAAATGTACTTTAGTGCCTATAACACAAAGTTCACAATATGAATGTTCTAATCAATTTTAAATGTACGAGCACCGCACGTACCTAGGCATAAAACTGAATTGCCTTACAGCTTTATAGAAATTCCGAAGCAATGTTTAGCTCGGCGAATGTTCTATACACCACACTGTAGCATATAAACACTTACTTGCTTTGCACAGCAAAGCACACTTTAAAATATACGAGGTCCACACACCGTAGGTAGGAAACTACCACCAAAAAAGTCTGACCTTTAAACAATGAGCACAGCACACTGGCCTAAAAATAAATAATTATGATAGGCTCGCCTGACTTTCTTAGACGATGGGGTACAAAAATCGGGTGCACCGCACACCGATGCTCCGCCACACGGTGACGTTGCGTGGATGCTGCAACAGCTTCCACTCGCAAAAAACAGCTTGGCCCGCGCGAACACCTGCACCGGCCACACACACTGTGCGCTTTTTCGCCAAAGCCATGGCAAAATGAAATCATTGGAGTTTAACGTCCACGGAGTCAACAATTTGCCGACCGCGAAACACACTGTGTCCACGTAGCGTTGCTAACCGCGTCAATGCACTGCACTATAACCAACCGGCCCATAAGTCCAACTACTTTTTAATATAGTTATTTTTCACCTCGAAGGACCAATGTTAGGCGCAGGTCGTGAAAGGAAACGCCAAACATAAATTTTAAATAAAGAACTATATTTCCACTTCCATTCGAGCCAAAAGGTTACCGTTAAACTAAACTTAATAATTTTCTTACTCTACCTACATATGTATCTAAATGTACGGTATGTATCGTACAGTCTTATCTGCTCGCAACGCTTTAACTTTTCTCTTTACACTCTCAATGGAATCTACGAGTTTCCGTTTCACCTTTTTATTACCAAACATGTTTGCTTTTTTTTTTTAGATAAAGAGGTTGTTCCTCAGTAGCTGACAACACAAAACTGATGATAAACCGGAGATGACACTAAATTTTATACAATAATGTAAACGTCAAATCCTTTACGATATCGACCCTTGTTAATGTCTCTCTCCTTGTCGATTGTTAAAAAAATGTACTTTTTCTGCCAACACTCGCGACAAATTTCCTTAAACTTTTCCCAACTCATATCGGTGTTCACGTGATCGTCGTAGGCATGTTTTAAATTCAACTCGTCCTGTTTGAATAGCAATACAAGATTGGCATTGTCACGTACCAACTGTTTAGGTATCCTACTATATGTCTGGCACAAGTAGAAAAAATCTAACCAACGATGACGGCCCATTGCAAAGTACTGACGAATAGCATCTTGATCTTCCAAAGCCACATCATCAAATACAATGACGCTGTCCTCGGCGGCTTCTTCCGGTGGGACGACTTGACTCTTATCACTGTACGTGTGAAACGGAATGTCACCCGCTTGCTCTAAAACTTCACTCAGAAACTTGTATTTGGGTTGATTCATAGTCTAATAAAACATGGTCTTCCATTCCCAGAGTGACACGGGGCTACGTCACAACAACATGGCCGCTATATATAGCGCTATCGCATATTATCATATAGCGCTGTCGCATGATGACGTAAGCCCGTGTCAGTTAGGTGACCTAGAAAAGACGGGAATGGAGTACCAGGCGGAGTATATTATTATACCATGGGTTGATTCAATGATTTCGAATAAAGATAAACATTATGAAACTTTACACCGTTCGGATGTAAGAGTAGAGACAGCAGAACATTTGTTTTGCCACAGTTGGAAGGCCCACAGATGAGACATCTAATGTTATTCGCCAGTAACGAGCCATGTTTAAAGGAGCGATGAGTCATTGTTGGGTTCACATTATCAACTAGCACAGCACTCCAATCTTTAATAGCGAGCGACGTGTTTTGTTTTTTAGGCATAATTTCACTGTGACATATCAAATCAGTAGGACGTGTATTTTATACTCACACATGGACACACACACACACACACATAATTTAAAAGTTTAAATAGAGATATATATAGGCATACTTTATACTCACGTACACAGTCAAGTATAGGTACTTGAGATGATAACACACATTGGCGGGGTTAGTGTTAAACATAATCCCAAACTACGTAGACGTAGGCATCAACCTTACAGAAGCGGCGCTGGTATTATAAATAGTTTAATTAATAATCTACCATTCGAAGCGCACATACCTGGTTACAATTATTGCGGTCCGGGTACTAGATTGAAGGAGAGATTGGCTCGCAATGATCCCGGTGTGAATCCGCTCGACGAAGCTTGTAAATTACACAATATTGCATACTCGCGTGACAACATTGTAGGGACGTCATCAAGCAGATTTACGATTGGCCAAAGCTGCTGAAAATCGTTGGCGTGGCAAAAATTCAATTCTTTTTTTTTTAGATAAAGAGGTTGTTCCTCAGTAGCTGACAACACAAAACTGATGATAAACCGGAGATGACACTAAATTTTATACAATAATGTAAACGTCAAATCCTTTACGATATCGACCCTTGTTAATGTCTCTCTCCTTGTCGATTGTTAAAAAAATGTACTTTTTCTGCCAACACTCGCGACAAATTTCCTTAAACTTTTCCCAACTCATATCGGTGTTCACGTGATCGTCGTAGGCATGTTTTAAATTCAACTCGTCCTGTTTGAATAGCAATACAAGATTGGCATTGTCACGTACCAACTGTTTAGGTATCCTACTATATGTCTGGCACAAGTAGAAAAAATCTAACCAACGATGACGGCCCATTGCAAAGTACTGACGAATAGCATCTTGATCTTCCAAAGCCACATCATCAAATACAATGACGCTGTCCTCGGCGGCTTCTTCCGGTGGGACGACTCGACTCTTATCACTGTACGTGTGAAACGGAATGTCACCCGCTTGCTCTAAAACTTCACTCAGAAACTTGTATTTGGGTTGATTCAATGATTTCGAATAAAGATAAACATTATGAAACTTTACACCGTTCGGATGTAAGAGTAGAGACAGCAGAACATTTGTTTTGCCACAGTTGGAAGGCCCACAGATGAGACATCTAATGTTATTCGCCAGTAACGAGCCATGTTTAAAGGAGCGATGAGTCATTGTTGGGTTCACATTATCAACTAGCACAGCACTCCAATCTTTAATAGCGAGCGACGTGTTTTGTTTTTTAGGCATAATTTCACTGTGACATATAAAATCAGTAGGACGTGTATTTTATACTCACACATGGACACACACACACACACACATAATTTAAAAGTTTAAATAGAGATATATATAGGCATACTTTATACTCACGTACACAGTCAAGTATAGGTACTTGAGATGATAACACACATTGGCGGGGTTAGTGTTAAACATAATCCCAAACTACGTAGACGTAGGCATCAACCTTACAGAAGCGGCGCTGGTATTATAAATAGTTTAATTAATAATCTACCATTCGAAGCGCACATACCTGGTTACAATTATTGCGGTCCGGGTACTAGATTGAAGGAGAGATTGGCTCGCAATGATCCCGGTGTGAATCCGCTCGACGAAGCTTGTAAATTACACAATATTGCATACTCGCGTGACAACATTGTAGGGACGTCATCAAGCAGATTTACGATTGGCCAAAGCTGCTGAAAATCGTTGGCGTGGCAAAAATTCAATTCTTTTTTTTTTTTAGATAAAGAGGTTGTTCCTCAGTAGCTGACAACACAAAACTGATGATAAACCGGAGATGACACTAAATTTTATACAATAATGTAAACGTCAAATCCTTTACGATATCGACCCTTGTTAATGTCTCTCTCCTTGTCGATTGTTAAAAAAATGTACTTTTTCTGCCAACACTCGCGACAAATTTCCTTAAACTTTTCCCAACTCATATCGGTGTTCACGTGATCGTCGTAGGCATGTTTTAAATTCAACTCGTCCTGTTTGAATAGCAATACAAGATTGGCATTGTCAGTCACATACCCCTCCCTGGTTTGGAGATTTTTACCTGGGGAAAAATCACCGCAACATTAATAACATTAACGGATATCTATTCTATTAATATACTTTTTTTTTCTGTATTCTTGTTTTTTTTTCTTTCTATTCTTTTATATATCTTTTTTTTTTAAATCTCTTTTTTTTTTCTTTTTTTTTTGTTTTTTTTTTTCAATATATATATTGTTTTTTTTGTTATTTTTTTTTATTGTTTTTTTTTTTTTTTTTTTTTTTTTTACACAAATACTAAATAGTTGGCCATTTTGGTTTTGGCTTCTGCCTGGTATGTGGCATCCGTATTATGCCACACTTCTTTCCACCGTGATGATGGCGACGTGTCCGGTTCAAGTCCGTCTTCGCCCCCGCTCGTGTCCATCGTAGACAAGCCCTCTGCCAAGAACGCGGAGTATTCCTCTGTGGAGACCAGGAGGGCCAGCGTCTCTTCTAAGTCGCATTCTTGTTGTTGCTGGTCTCCTGTGTCCTCTTCCCGCGGTTCCTGGTTGTCTAGTGGTGGCTCCCGGTGCGTGTGGTTCTCCCAGAACCACTCCGTTCCTGGGTTGTAGCGCAGTTCGCGCGCGCGTCCGGCAGCGATCACGGGATGCTCCACTGGAGTTTGCATTTTTCCGTTTGTGCCCGTTCATGACGTGCGTGCTTATATAGACCTATTATTTTGTTATATCGCGGGTAGTTTTAATTCTCCTTAGACACGTCTACCTCTTTGTATGTGTTCCTTCGCTAGCTGTATGTTCCTGATTTTATTTTATCCCGCCATACGAAATGATGTCTTCTTCTCCTACAAATAAGGTCCAATGTCGCTTGACTTCTCGACTTGTTTTTGATATGGAATTTAATGATATGTCATTGCCTAAACCCGTTGTTATTCCGTGTCTTATTTGTATTACGGTACGGTCCATTCCTCTTTGTCGGTGATCGCTCGGATATTCGAGTGGATTATTATTGTAGGTTCTGTTCCAGCTGGTACTGGTTATCTTAAATGTTGTTAATTATATTTTTATTCTGTTTATTTACTGGATTTTTGTTTGTTGATGGTTATTCCTTATTCTTGTTCGTACGGCTTTAAGTCTATTACGTGTGTTGTTATTAATTTCCCTTTTCCGTCCGGTGATTGTAGCATAAATATTGCTGGTGATTTTTTTCCCAATATTTTGTATGGTCCCGTATACTTAGGTGCTAGTTTTGCGCAGAAATTTCTACTTGCGTTTGACAGTACGTGGTTTTTCTTAAGTACTAAGGTTCCAACTTCGGGTTTCCATTGTTTCCTATTCCGGTCGTAATATGTTTTTTGCGTTTGCGAAGCTTGTTGTTGATTTTTTCTTACTATGGTGTATATTTCCTCTAGCTTTGACTTCTCTTTTATTTGGGGTGTCGGAAGGGGATTAATGTCTTGCGGTGTCCGAAGTTCTCTTCCGTATAGCAAAAATGCAGGTGTATATTTTGTCGACTCGTGGACTGATGTATTTAGAGCGAAGTTGAATTCTGATAGGTATTTGTCCCATTGTTTGTGGTTTTCGTTGATGAATATTGATGGGCATTTCTCAGGAGGGCCATTTTTACGTGTCCGGGGCAATAAATGATTGAATTTACTGTTCAATAAATCTGAATTAATTTAGACATGATCTTCAGCCTATATTCTGTCTGGGACACTATCAAATTATTTATTTATTATTTATATAATACAAGAAAAAAAAATTCAAATGCCAAAAATGATGTTCGGTGGGAGTGTCCCGCACCCAGATTTTATGAAACAAAAAATTATTACTCAAGATGGGGCATTAGATCGGAGTTATTATGGGTATTCACGCATAAGGTATTAGTTAACTTATCATATTCTTTATATCACAATAATGTGTTTGCTCAACTCATTGAATAAAACCAAATTTACGATGTGTCCCGGGCGCGAATTTACAAAAGCTATACTATTTCAGTCACGACTCAGATTTTAATAGGTGAGCTTTTGTTTATGCATATTACTTGACAATATCTATACCGTTTCGGTAAAAAGTAGTCACTGAAATGGATTAGCTTTTTGCATACATATTTTCAAATATTATTCACGCCAAAACCTAGTCGAGTTTAGTAAGTTCAGGCACGTTTGAATGTGATATCTAAATTTTAATAATACTCATTTGCCTACTCAAATGGTTTAGATTTTGTCGCGATATATTTAAACATTAATGCTCTCACAATACCTAGTCGAGCGGAGTCTCGCCGTCATTATTCAATATTATTCATGGAGTATTATTTGTACGACACTAAAGTTCACTGAATATTGATTTCAACAATTATTTTTTTACTAAATTACTTTTCACCTAGTATTCATGTAAATTGCCAAAAAAATAGTTTAGGTTAGTTTGATCTGCAACCTCCAAGAAAACGAAATGTTGTTGGAAAAGTGGGTTAGGTTAGGTTAGAACTGCGACCCCCAAGAAAACGAACTGTTACCAAAAATGTGGGTTAGGTTAAGTTAGAACTGCGACCCTCAAGAAAATGAACTGTTGCCAGAAAAGTGGCTTAGGTTAGGTTAGAACTGCAACCCCCAGGAAAATGAACTGTTGCCAGAAAAGTCGTTCTATGTAAAAAAAAGTCGGTTCGCTGTTTGGGGGCTATTCATAAATTACGTCATTTCAAATTAGGGGGGGGGGGGGTCTGGACATCGGATGACGGTAGCATGATGTAGGAGGAAACGGGGTCATTCGAAGCATGATTTTTGGATGATTTTAGGGGGGGGGGGGTCAAAAATCGTCAAAAATCGATGACGTAATTTATGGACAGCCCCTTTGTCGCAGTTCACCTAACACGCTCTTCCTCGCTTCGCTCGTCGTTGCACCTATATTGACTCAGTGAACTCTGTCAAATGACTAGACGATATCGTATTAATAACTTGATATTTATTAAAACGATATCGTTGAATGATTTGACCAAAGAAATGTACTCCAAACGTTGTACACATAGTAATAATCTACTTAACAATAATTCTATAAATTACACCATTGTTCCGTGATGGGAAAGACATTCTATAAATTAAAACGTTGTCATGATGAAAATTTGGTGAATGTTGGTTGCCAAAGTAAATCATCTGCGAAAAGTTGTCTGGCAAGTGAAATTCGGTCAATAAAACTTCGGAGAAAAGGCAGAACACCGTAGTAAATCTTGGTCCTTAAATAAATAATCTACTTCGTTATGTACCAATGTATTATAAAATACAGTCGACTTATAATTGTATTACGATTTCACATTAAACATGTCCTAATAAGAAATCTCAACTGATATAGTTCTTAAATGAAAAAAAAAATTAGGCATTTTTAAGTAATTAGCACGAACGGTAATTAATACAATACAATCGGAGTCATTACTAAAATATTATTCAAGTTTAGATCGCAACAAACTAGCATTTGTAGCAACAATATCCATATTAATTTAGCCAACAAAGTCTATACGATTTCAGTAAATTTCTGTACTGTAATGGATTAGGGTTTGGTCAAGTTTTGTCCAAACAAAAGCTAATCCAGTTCAGTTCGCATCTGGACCTTATCAGTATAGGCTTTGTAAATTCGCGTCCCGGGCTAGTGCCTGATTTCGGTGTAATTTGCAAAACATGTCGGTACTCCTTCAAAGTTGTAAGCCAGGAACTCAGTGTCTCAAACATAGTATGCTTTAGTTGTGCCTTAACCGTTGAATAGAGTAGAGGTACAGTCACAGTATAATAAAGTGATTTTTTAAAGGTTTCACCGTCCTTCGGTGGGTTTGGTTCTATGTTTTTTTGAGATCGGTGGTGCAATTTACTCCGAAAGTTTTAGTGCATTTATCATTATGCAAGTGATTAAGAAATCCTCAAAAGTACGTAAATCCATCATTATTACATCTCCTCTGTATCACTCATGCTATTTCTGTAATTACTAAAAAGCGATTAATTTTGACATCACTGGTGTTGATTTCCTTGGATTCGGTGGATTTTTTGACCACCGATATCAAAAAAGTGATCACTGAATTCAAATCCTGCTTTGTAAACTAGTTTGTTGTACTAATTTATCACACCTAAAAAGTGCAAGATACGTTGTATAAATGTAAAATTATGTTTGTAAGTAAATTATTTATTTTTGGGTAATAACAAATCTGTTTACAATATTAATAACAAACTTAGAATAAAAAGTAACCTAAAATTAAAACTACCTACAAAACTAAAACTTATACCTAAAAAATATATAGAACTACCTACAAAACTAAAACTAAACCTAAAAAAAAAACCTAAAAATCTATATCTAGAGAGGGCCCCTGGGGCATAGTGCCAAGAATGCTGTAAGTAAATTAAGTCATAATAGGTACAAATAATCACTAGTTTACTATGAGGAGTTTTTTAAACCAGACGTGTGTTGAAACTTGTAGACCCAATGTTTCTTTCTCTGTCTTGATATTCTCTTCAAACCAATGAAGTAAATTATGTTAATTGTCCTCTGTATCACCTGAGGCCCTACACCTCGATACCTTTAAACGTGTCAGCCATGTTAAATGAATGCAGTCAATTAGATCCCACTTCTTTTACAATATCTTGTGTATGTAAGTACTATATGCAAGGTGCACCCAAGGGACAGGATGTTCAGAACAAGGGATTAAAAATAAAGTGGCTTTCTAATGTCGAGATCGCTTCAAAGGCACTGAGCCTACCTTACTGATCGATATTTCTAAAGGATAGCCATAGACACAAATTGAACATAGTAAATGTTTTAACAATCCTCAATGTCTTATGTCTTTATGTCTAAATATAGGAGTTACAAATTAGCTCAAGTATTTGAGGGTCCTGGAGATCTCCAGCACCCTCAAATAATTAACAGGTAATTAGATCTTCAAGTATTAGTCGACCACTTCAAATAGTTTTAAATTGATGGAGTTCACGCTTTAAAACTCTGTTATTCAAAAATACTTGTTTTCCGTATTGCATCACATTGCTTTATAAGTGCATTAAATATTTTTTGAGCATTGAAAACCACTCAAAAGTTTCTTGTTTATCGGGTGTAGGTAACATAAGTGTCTTTTTGATGCGTGTGCGGTCGGATTGTGTGAAACAAACATCTTCTCCTTTATGGCACTTATGTGCGAATTTGTGGTCGACATGTCTGAAACTCGTTCCAGGACCATACATCGCCCATCGCCCTATTATATGAGGATAGTCAAATAGTGTGGGATATCTTCTAGAGATGTTGTTTTACAAGCCGTAATTAGGTTATTTTAAAATCTTGGGTCTATATCTATTAAATTTATGTAAGCTTTCGAGATCATTAGCCTTGTTACATCGCTTATAATCAAATAAGAATGAAAAATATGATTAAAATGTAATATGATGGAGATATAAAATTGAAATGTGATTTTTGTGTATGCATTATTGAATTCGGTGACGCCAATTGATTTCAGTGCCTGCACATGATTTCGGTGTTTTTTAAATCTCAAATATCTTAAAAACTATAAGGTTCTAATGGAGGCCTCCACTACCAATATTTTTTATATTAAGGCTAGATTTTAGGAAATAAAGTTGCATATCAAATAAGTTAAAAAATAAATTTGGCACCGAAGTCAGGCACCGAAGGTCATCTCTGAGAAACGCCCTGATATCATGGTTTCCAATGTTCTATTCACTCGTTCGGTCATATTACATTGCGGAGTATAGGGTGGGGTTAATTTATGTTCGGTTCCGTAGGCTTTTAACGTATCCGTGAATATTTTCCCTTTTGATGACCGCGGTAACGGTCCAATGAGGTCTGTTGTTACGATTTCCCACGGTCTTGTCGCGTTATTTATGTGCATCACCCCGTTCGGCTTCTGTTGCGTTGCTTTATGTTTTTGGCAGGCGTCACACTTTTTAACATACGTATATATATCTCTCTGCATACCGGGCCAGTAGTAACGTTGCATTATTTTTTTGGTTGTTTTAGCCATCCCTAAGTGTCCTGCGCTTGGCATGTCGTGATTTTGGTGCATTATTTGTCCTCTGTCAGCTTCTGGTACACATAATTTCCATTCTGTTTCTGGATCTGTGTGCTTGTTGTACGCCGAGTGAGTTATTTTTTTATATAACTGTCCCCCTTTTATGCGGTAATCTTGTGCTGCGTTCGGTTGCTTTTGTACCAGGTCTAGTTTCCTGTCGTACCAGCCTTGTGTATTTATTGCATATACCGGGTTTCTTGATAGTTGATCCGCTACATGGTTTTGCTTTCCACTTCTGTATATAATGTCAAACTGGTACTGTTGGAGTTCTAGTGCCCACCTGGCTAGCCTTCCAGTGTTCAGCCATTTCAATGCCTGGTGGTCCGTTATGATAGTGAAGTGATATCCCTCTATGAATGCCCTCATTTTACGGATTCCCCATATGACTGCGAGACACTCTTTCTCTGTGGTGGAGTATCTTGTCTCTGGTGGGGTTAGTGACCTGCTTGCGTACATGACTACTTTTGTTAATCCTTCGTGTTCCTGGGTTAATATTGCGCCAAGGCCCACGTCACTCGCATCTGTCTGTATCGTGAAACGTTTAGAAAAATCCGCCCTAGCGAGTATGGGGTCTGTTGTTAATATTGTTTTTATTTTTTCTAGTGCTTCTTGTTGTTCTGTGTTCCATAGGTACTTTTCTCCTTTCTTGAGTAGTTTTACGAGTGGTGCTGTTATTGTAGCGTAGTTAGGTATGAATTTCCTATACCAGGATGTCATTCCTATTAGTGTTCTCACGGCCTTTACTGTTTTTGGAGGTTGTAGTGATACTATTGCCCTTATTTTCGCTTCATTCATCTTTATACCCTCTCTTGTGACCGTGTGGCCTAAGTACTCTATCTCTGGTTTCGCGAATTCGCATTTATTCTTGTTTATTTGTAGCCCTGCTTGTCGGATCCTATGAAATATCTCTTTAAGGTGTGCCATGTGGTCCTCGAATGTCGTGCTGCACACGATGATGTCGTCTAGATACACGTACGCGTGTGGCTCCAATTCGGGACTTATTACTTGGTCTAAAAGCCTCTGAAATGTGGCTCCGCTCGAATGTAATCCGAACGGCATGACCTTGAAATGGAAAAGTCCTCTCCCAGGGACTGTGAATGCTGTGAGTGGTCTGCTACTCTCCTCCAGGCTTACGTTCCAATATCCATTCTTGAGATCGAATTTGGAGAAGTATTGTGCATTTCTGAGTTTCTCCAATGTGTCATCTATTTGTGGGATGGGGTATGCGTCCTTTTCCGATGCTTCGTTTATTTTCCTAAAATCTATGCAAAACCTGTACTGGCCATTCTCTTTTTTTACCAATACTACTGGTGAACTATATGGGCTATCTGATTTCTCTATTATTCCCTGTTCTAGCATGTCTTTAACTTGTTGGTCTATGATCTGTTGCTGGCTAGGGTTCCTGGGATAGTATTTCTGCTTGATTGGTTCATTGTGCTTCATTTTGATTTTATGTTGAACCCATGTGTTTCCTTTGGGACTATTGTCACACTGTTCGAACTCGCTTTCAAGTAATTTTTCCAACTGTTGTTTCTGTTTGTCAGTTATATGTGGTGGTAGTCCACCTGGGGGGCTAGTTGGTGTTCCCTCCAGAGTCATGGCTTGAGCATCGTCGGTGTGGTTGTCTCTGCCATCTTGGCTATCGGACCAGGTAATCTTCATGCCCATTTTCCTTAAAATGTCCATACCTATGATGATGGTCGACGCCATGGGCATTACGCGTACCCAATGCCACAACGTACCGTTGTTCATTGTTATTTTTGCTAGCACGGCTGTTCTTACTGTTGTTTTCGTGCCATTTGCCAAAACTATTGCTCGTTGTACCCGTTGTTCGAGATTTCCTTTCATTTTGCATACTTTGTATACTTCTTCGTTTACATACGTGTGAGTTGACCCTGTGTCTATGAGGCATTCGTATGTGACTCCGTTAAATGTCACGTTGATAAAAGGTCTGGTGTCGCCTTGGTCCTCGTCACCTGCCGCTCCTACTGGTTGTGAGCTACTGTTTCCTTTATTTTTCTTACAGCAGTTTTTGCTCAACGTACCTAGTATGCCGCAAGTACTACAAAAAATGCGTTGTTGCGAGCGGCACTGTGCTGCGTCATGACCAAACTTGCCACACGACCAGCAACATGTTTTCGGATCATATCTTGGATGTATCTTTATCCCTTCGCGTGCGCTTGGTCCCGGTTCGCTGTTCCGTTGTCCATACTGGCGATCACGCGTTTGTCCGCTTCGCTGTTGTGTCTGTAGTATTCTGTCGCTCTGATCCTGCGGCGGGTTGTTCCATCTCGCTATTTCTGTGGATCCTTTTCCTGGTAATCCTCCCCTGTATGCTGGTGTTAGTATGCTTTCATACTCTGCTGTTAGTTGTACTAACTCTGATAGATCCTTAAAGTCGGTTTTCTTTACATAGAGTTTATATTTTTTTGTCATGTTTTCGTGAATCCTGTGTAGTTGTTCTTTGTCACTCAGGTTTCCGCTTCTTCGCATCAATGTTTGTAGATCGGTTAAGTAATCGACGAAACTCTCCCCGAACCTTTGCTTCCTTGCTACTATCCTTACGATGAGATCCTCCTCGTAGTTGCTGGGGTAGTAATAACGTTTAAATAGTTTGAGGAAACTGTCGAAGTCTTTGCATGACTCTGTGTTATTTCTGTACCATGCTAGAGCCTTTCCTTGTAGTATCCGTGGTAGCGCTGGTAATATTTCCTCCTTCTCTATTCCACTTGCCGCGATGAGCTCCTCTAACCTCTCCAGGAACTCCTCGGGTTTGCCATACCCTTTGAATGAGAGATTCCATTCCCGGATCAGCTTTGTTAACCGATTTGCGTCTACTTTTCCTTCGTCTTCAGACATTGTAGCCGGTCGTTCTTTCTCTGGAGTTTGGAATTCGTCTGTGGCCTTTATGGATTCTACCAGCAGTTTTCTTATCTGTTCGACTGTGAGGTCTGTCGTTGGGATGTTTCTATCTTCGGCTTGTTGTATCAATTCTGGTTTCTTCAAGTGGTATATCCAAGAAGTTGACATTGATATGTAGCAGGCTACGTTGTTCTCTTATCGCGATGCGTTGGGTCGGAGTTTGCGGTTTGCTTGACAGGATGCGATACGGAGTTATAACGGTTTGTTTGACAGGATGCGGTACGGAGTTATAACGATTTGCTTGACAGGATACGGTCCGGAGTTATAACGATTTGCTTGACAGGATACGGTCCGGAGTTATAACGATTTGCTTGACAGGATACGGTACGGAATTATAACGGTTTGTTTGACAGGATACGGTACGGAGTTATAACGATTTGCTTGACAGGATACGGTGACCGGTTCGCGGAGCTGCACCGGCGGGTGGGACGCGTCGCGTATATTATTAGTTACCTTTCTCCCGAGTCTATAAGACTCCTATTTGTGAGTTATTCGGTTGGGCGCCAAATGTGATGTGCTGCCTGGGCAGGAGTCACATATCCCCTCGGCCTGGAAGGCTGGAGAGGTTTACCGAGCTAGTCTCAGATTTGGGAGAAAGGGGACTTACGGGTTGTTAGCACAAACACGGATAGTACACTGGTATAGACGGGGCTTTATGCCGTTTATTGAAAACACTTAATAGCTAACACTTATCGCTATTATGCCCCGGTGGGCCGGTTCCCTATAGTAGCGGCGGGATACGCGAGTGCCCTAGGTAATCTACACGCAAACCTAGCTCCGGGTTAGATCGTGGTAGGCGGGAGTGATAGGGACGATCGGGGACAGGAGTTACGCCGGCCGGCGGTGTCCGCTACAGGCCCTGCGTATGAGGATTCACTGGCAGGCGGTGACCGCTCCAGCCCGTGATGGAAGGGAACAGCCTGGCCTAGGCGCACATATGTCACCCCAGCCGCGACCGCAAGAAAGGGGCTAGGAGAGGTGTAAGTAATCGTGGTCGGCGGGAAGGTTAGATTGAGGGCAGGGGCTACGCCGGCCGGCGGTGTCCGCTACAGGCCTTGCGTATGAGGATTCACTGGCGGGCGGTGACCGCTCCAGCCCGTGATGGAAGGGAACAGCCTGGCCTAGGCGCACATATGTCACCCCGGCCGCGACCGCAGGAAGGGACTAGGAGAGGTGTGTCGCCGAGAAGCGGCTGGGACGGAATGGGTCCTGTACTGAGTGCTGCGCGCAGTTATATAGCTGCCGGTTGGTGCTCCCCTCCGTCGCGCCCCGCACCGCGCCGTCGTGTCGGTGTGGCCGGATTCCGCTCAGGGCGCGTCGCTGCGGTGGCATGGCGCGCTGGTGACATGGCTATGTCACATGTGAAACGGAATGTCACCCGCTTGCTCTAAAACTTCACTCAGAAACTTGTATTTGGGTTGATTCAATGATTTCGAATAAAGATAAACATTATGAAACTTTACACCGTTCGGATGTAAGAGTAGAGACAGCAGAACATTTGTTTTGCCACAGTTGGAAGGCCCACAGATGAGACATCTAATGTTATTCGCCAGTAACGAGCCATGTTTAAAGGAGCGATGAGTCATTGTTGGGTTCACATTATCAACTAGCACAGCACTCCAATCTTTAATAGCGAGCGACGTGTTTTGTTTTTTAGGCATAATTTCACTGTGACATATCAAATCAGTAGGACGTGTATTTTATACTCACACATGGACACACACACACACACACATAATTTAAAAGTTTAAATAGAGATATATATAGGCATACTTTATACTCACGTACACAGTCAAGTATAGGTACTTGAGATGATAACACACATTGGCGGGGTTAGTGTTAAACATAATCCCAAACTACGTAGACGTAGGCATCAACCTTACAGAAGCGGCGCTGGTATTATAAATAGTTTAATTAATAATCTACCATTCGAAGCGCACATACCTGGTTACAATTATTGCGGTCCGGGTACTAGATTGAAGGAGAGATTGGCTCGCAATTAGGGCTTGCAAATATTCGAAACTTTCAGGTATTCGAATATTCGACTTTTTCTGACGACATATTCGAATATTCGAATAATTATTCGAATATTATAAAAAATAAGAAAAAGAACGAGAAATCGGTTTATTATCGTTTTATTCAAAAGCTTATTTCACATATTGCTAAAACTAATGATATTTTGCAGAAATCCACTTAATTGACTAGATTTTATCATCCTACTATGAGATGCCCACATTTATAAAAACAAGTAAAACGCCAAAATAAGACGTATTCAATATTTCTAGATAAAACTTTTATTATAAATGCGCCGTTGAGTGAAATAATATAACTTTAATCATCTAAACCAAACCTAGGTATGTAAGATATTTTTTAATACAGTTGCTCACAAAGTGCTACTTTACGTAGCTGTTTAGCGTGCGGAAAGTTGGTTATGTCGAACTAGTGCTTTTTACTTTTCCAATTTTTTAAATTTATACTTGTTCCAATTCACGACTACTTATTGATGAGTGTTAATATTAGTTTCCTTTAAACGTCGTAATCAGCATAAAAACCTACTGTTAATGTAAGAATATGAAAAATATACATATTTCATATTTTAATACTTACCTCTTCATCATTATAACACGTTTATTTTTTAATATTGAATATTGAAAATTCCGTTCTTAATAAGGTGTCTGAATGGAACGGAATAGCTGCCAAACGCCCATAGATATAATATACTTAAAGACGACGTCTAAGCGAGCTGTCACTGTTACCACTTTTGTTTAGTGTACGATTAACAATGTTTTACTTATTTTTTCGCAACTGTATTAAAAAACGTCGTTCGATACACGTGCGGAAATGTCATTCTTCACTCGTCCCGAGTCTTCCCACTCGCCTGCGGCTCGTGGCAAGATATCTCGGTACTCGTGAAGTAATGACATACCTTCCGCACTAGCATCGAAATGTACTATTTTAATACAGTTGCTCACAAAGTGCTACTTTACGTAGCTGTTTAGCGTGCGGAAAGTTGGTTATGTCGAACTAGTGCTTTTTACTTTTCCAATTTTTTTAAATTTATACTTGTTCCAATTCACGACTACTTATTGATGAGTGTTAATATTAGTTTCCTTTAAACGTCGTAATCAGCATAAAAACCTACTGTTAATGTAAGAATATGAAAAATATACATATTTCATATTTTAATACTTACCTCTTCATCATTATAACACGTTTATTTTTTAATATTGAATATTGAAAATTCCGTTCTTAATAAGGTGTCTGAATGGAACGGAATAGCTGCCAAACGCCCATAGATATAATATACTTAAAGACGACGTCTAAGCGAGCTGTCACTGTTACCACTTTTGTTTAGTGTACGATTAACAATGTTTTACTTATTTTTTCGCAACTGTATTAAAAAACGTCGTTCGATACACGTGCGGAAATGTCATTCTTCACTCGTCCCGAGTCTTCCCACTCGCCTGCGGCTCGTGGCAAGATATCTCGGTACTCGTGAAGTAATGACATACCTTCCGCACTAGCATCGAAATGTACTATTTTAATACAGTTGCTCACAAAGTGCTACTTTACGTAGCTGTTTAGCGTGCGGAAAGTTGGTTATGTCGAACTAGTGCTTTTTACTTTTCCAATTTTTTTAAATTTATACTTGTTCCAATTCACGACTACTTATTGATGAGTGTTAATATTAGTTTCCTTTAAACGTCGTAATCAGCATAAAAACCTACTGTTAATGTAAGAATATGAAAAATATACATATTTCATATTTTAATACTTACCTCTTCATCATTATAACACGTTTATTTTTTAATATTGAATATTGAAAATTCCGTTCTTAATAAGGTGTCTGAATGGAACGGAATAGCTGCCAAACGCCCATAGATATAATATACTTAAAGACGACGTCTAAGCGAGCTGTCACTGTTACCACTTTTGTTTAGTGTACGATTAACAATGTTTTACTTATTTTTTCGCAACTGTATTAAAAAACGTCGTTCGATACACGTGCGGAAATGTCATTCTTCACTCGTCCCGAGTCTTCCCACTCGCCTGCGGCTCGTGGCAAGATATCTCGGTACTCGTGAAGTAATGACATACCTTCCGCACTAGCATCGAAATGTACTATTTTTTAGTAGGTAATTATTTTCTGATTTAAATTAACTTGTAGTCACTCAGAGGCCTTAATTAATGGTCGGCTTAATTATATAATATTGGAATATTTAAGGGAAAAAGTTAGTTGACTACTGGATTATTCGTCAGCTAAAGGTGCATAGTTAGATTACCTAGTTGGGCAGGTTTGGTATGATCAAATTTGAGAATTGCGATAAGTGCGGGCAAGGTTTAGTCTTAATAAACAGAATGACCCTTTAACTTAAAACTTATGCACCGTAAAAATAACATACTTTTTGATTTCGTTTTCTTTCAAATTGAGTTAGGTTTCACTATATTCACGAAGTCTATCGAGAGGAATACAGTAAAAAATATTATTTCCTTCGTATTTGGGTACCTACCCATTACTCATTCACTGTAAATACCCGGAAAACACACAGAAACTGTAAGTACTGTAACTGCAGCGGATTAAATAGATTTTTTATAGTAATAAAAAATATTCGAATATTCGAAACCTGAGCGGCCGAATATTCGAATATCAAAACAGGCCGAATATTCGACAAATTCGAATATTCGAATATTCGAATTGCAAGCCCTACTCGCAATGATCCCGGTGTGAATCCGCTCGACGAAGCTTGTAAATTACACGATATTGCATACTCGCGTGACAACATTGTAGGGACGTCATCAAGCAGATTTACGATTGGCCAAAGCTGCTGAAAATCGTTGGCGTGGCAAAAATTCAATTGGTGAACGTATTGCCGCGTTAGCAGTAGATAAGATTATGAAATATAAAGTTAAACACGGTATGGGCATGATTCCCATATCAAAAGTCATAAAAGCAAGTCGTGATGCTGTAAAAAAACACATTGCGAAAAAGAAGGATACAACTACTAATACACTACTCAAAGTGGGCGTAAAAGCGGCAAAACATTTTGTTAAAGGGAAAATTGTCAAGGGACATCAGAAACAGCGAGTCATCCCAATACCTAAGAGAGGCGGTTTCCTACCGGCTTTAATACCGCTACTGGGTGCTTTAGCTGCCACTGGAACTTTGGCCGGTGGTGTTACCACTGCTGCTAAAAATATTTATGAAATGGTAAAGAATAGAAATAATAATGATACCGAAGGCAAGATTGTCGGTAGAGGTTTATATTTAGCACCTTATAAACGTAGAATGGGGCTCTACATTATACCGGCTAATGAAGCAGAAGCGGCAGCAGTTGCAGCAACTGCAAAACTGATGAAGAAAAAAAAAACAAGAAATTAATTTTACCTCCAATGGGCAAAGCTCTCACCGATTTGGACATTGTGAGATTTGCACGTAGAGAGAAAATCCCCTACTTTAGAGGTGTTTTCATGCGAGATAATCTCCCAAAGAAACCTCACTATTATGAAACTGGTATCATCAATTTAGACTCTCAGCGGGGTGAAGGTGAAGGTACGCATTGGTGTGCCTATGCGAAAAAGGGTGATTATTGTCTATATTTTGATAGCTTTGGTGATTTGAGACCACCTCGAGAGTTTATTGATTATATAAACGGCGCCGCAAATACCAAACTACAGCGCAACATGCGAATAGAGTATAATTACAATCGCCTACAGAAATTTAATACTGTCAATTGTGGACACTTGTGTTTGGATTTCCTGTGTACTAATGCTAAGCGTTTGTTTTAAATAAAACTAGAAAAAATGAAAAAGTAAAACCGGTGCTCGGTGATTTTCACTCAAAATTTACATGTATCTAAACAATTCATCTTAAATTGCAACCGTGTGAGAGTTTTTGTGTCAAATGAGTTATTGTGATAAATTTTTGTAATGTATTTATCATCCCTAATCGTAATATATGGTGCTGAATTAACAATATCATTCGGATTCAAGGCAAATTCGTAACTGTAAGTATGTAAACAATGTCTACCACCCTACCACCAACTAAATGGTGACGTCACAAATGTCGTGCGAGGCGTTTTCGCGCGAGTTTTAAACTAGCTATAATAAAATGCAATTATTTATGTTAAATCTTATGAGTATAGCTGAAATATTGTGTTTTTCGGAACCAATACAAGTGTACCGACAATAATAAAAGGGATTTCAAAATTTGTCATCAGGCCTATTGTTGACTTTATTTAATATTAGAGTGTTTAATTTACTTTATAATATTACTATTACAGTTACAACATTTAATTTCATGAAATGATTTGTGTGTAATTATGGTTGTTTAAATAAATTCCAGGTGCTGATCTAAGACTGAACCGGTCTGAAGAGGCATTCCAAGAATTAAACAAGAAATCTACTGCATTGAAGAAAATCTTGAGCCGCATTCCTGATGAAATAACAGACAGAAAGACATTCCTGGAAACTATTAAGTAAGTTATAGAAACAAGAGTAATTTTTAGCTTAGAGAAATGAAATAATAAGTAAAGTATACATTGTTAAATCTTATGCCTGGTAAAGTTGATGAAATATAAAATGAGCCGATCTTGTTCAAATTCTAACTTGTTCGAGAAATTGGCTCACTTTATATTTCGTCAACCTTAAATCTTCTAATAATCCTACTACATGTGTTACATGAAAGTGGGGATGTCAACTGAATATTATCGACACTAAAAAAATTAAAAAAAGCCTCATATTTCTGGGGAACAACATAAATACACTAGATGAAAACCCGGCTTCGCTCGGGTAAAATAAATAATAGTAATAGGTAATACTCATTTTGAATTAAGTAATTATTTACTTTTAGACTTCATACCTTCATCAAGGCGGTTACAAACCTATCTCATCTCAGAAAACTTTAAATCCGTAACATACAATCATAACTCGAAAAATTTACTATTCCGATATATCTAAAAACAAATATGTAATTAAAAAAACCTAATCCGCTTTTCTGGTAGCAGTTCGGTTCTGTAAGGGTCGCAGTTCTAACCTAACTTACTTCTGGTTGCAGTTTGGTTCTATAAGGATCACAGTTCTAACCTGACCCACTTTTCTGGTCGCAGATCGGTTCTGTGAAGGCCGCATTAATAACCTAGCCCACTTTCCAATCTCAAAAGAGGGAACCCTTTTGTACCTACCCTTCATGGCACTAAAGTGAAAGTATGGAAATTATCACTACTATTTCATTCTTTAATATTAATGCCTATCCGTTAATATTAAATTCGTTTACAAAAATAAAACTGAATAAGTGCGAGTCGGACTCACCCATCAAGAACGGAACACTTTTTAATATTTGTTGTTATAGCGGCAACAGAAATACATCATGTGTGAAAATTTCAACTGTCTAGCTATCACGGTTCATGAGATACAGCCTGGTGACAGAGGGACAGTGGAGTAAACTGAAATAAAGGTTCCGTCACACCGGCGCGATTTCAGAGCCGGGCCTGAGCGTTTTATATGAAAAAGCGGCGCGCCCCGCTCACGCGCCGCACGCGAAACGCGCCTGTGTGACGGAGCCTGAAATGTCAAACCGGGCAAGTGCTCGCGCACGAAGGGTTCCATACTTTTTAGTATTTGTTGTTATAGCGGTAACAGAAATACATCATCTGTGAAAATTTCAACTGCCTAGGCCTATCACGGTTCATGAGATACAGCCTGGTGACAGACAGACAGACAGACAGACAGACGGACAATGAAGTAAAACTGAAATAAATGTCATATACCTACTAAGAAAAACCGGCCAAGTGCGAGTCGGAATCGCTAATAGGTTCCCGTTTTTTAGTTACCCTTCAGGTACGGAACCCTAGTATGAGTGTAATAGATTTGTAACCGGTCAGCAATGTGAGTCCCTTGGAGAAGCAGAGGTCTAGTCTAAACCCCCACTTACCATCGGCATTAACAGCCTTGTATTCTTGTTTGCCACCAACATGTCATATTAAAACATATTAATAAAAATTTACTCGGTCAACAATGTGAGTCCCTTGGAGAAGCAGAGGTCTAATCTAAACTCCCACTTACCATCGGCATTAACAGCCTTGTATTCTTGTTTGCCACCAACATGTCATATTAGAACATATTAATAAAAATTTACTCGGTCAACAATGTGAGTCCCTTGGAGAATCAGAGGTCTAGTCTAAACTCCCACTTACCATCGGCATTAACAGCCTTGTATGAGTTGTATGCTTGTTTGCCACCAACATGCCATGTTAAAACATATTAATAAAAATTTACTCGGTCAGCAATGTGAGTCCCTTGGAGAAGCAGAGGTCTAGTCTAAACTCCCACTTACCATTGGCATTAACAGCCTTGTATGCTTGTTTGCCACCAACATGTCATATTAAAACATATTAATAAAAATTTACTCGGTCAGCAATGTGAGTCCCTTGGAGAAGCAGAGGTCTAGTCTAAACTCCCACTTACCATCGGCATTAACAGCCTTGTATGCTTGTTTGCCACCAACATGTCATATTAAAACATATTAATAAAAATTTACTCATTTCATCAGTCATATCCAGCCTAGCATTGCATTGGCCCCGCTTAAATATTTCTTTAATTTGTTTTTAGTATTTGTTGTTATAGCGGCAACAGAAATACATCATTTGTGAAAATTGAAACTGTCTAGTTAATCTAGTTATCACGGTTCATGAGATCTTGAGATACAGCCTGGTGACAGACAGACGGACAGCAGAGTCTTAATATTTAATAGGGTCCCCTTTTTACCCTATGGGTACGCAACCCTAAAAAGTGACCAAGGCCTCCAGTGCCCTAGGCTGGAATCAAAGCAGCGTCCTCTGCTATTGCAGCAGGTGCCTGTGCCATTCTGCCACCGGGCCACCCACGGCGGCATAGGTCGAATTTTTCCAAGTATACTTATTCGCCATCCCTAAGCCTAAATTAAGTATTTTCTGAAAATAATTTGTTTTGATCTAATAACATATTGGAGTCCTCGTAATAGGGGTCCCGTTTTTACCCTTTGGCTACAGAACCCTAAAAATCAACCTTGTTTTGGTACTATGTACTACGCTTCACTATGACTCTGAAATTTTAGCAGGAATTAATATTTATTTTGTTGTCACCTGTCAAATTAGAATAGAATAGAATAGAATAGCCTTTATTGACCAAAAAATTAAATTTCAGCACATATTACATCTAAATAAATTCACATTTCATTTATATCAATTAGTTTCAATATTTTTCCTTAGTAACTTTATTAAATAATTTTTATGTCATTGCTTTTTAATAATTATTTCAGTCTGCCTTCTTGGCATAGGCCTCCCCCAGCTCTCTCCACAGCTCTCTATCCCTTGCCGTCCCTATCCAATTAGGTCCCGCATGCTTCTTTATGTCATCCGACCACCTCATTATTGGTCTCCCTTCTCTCCTTTTTCCATCTCTAGGATACCATTCCGCTTCCTCTCTATCCCACTTATCTTTACCTTCCCTTGCCATATGTCCAGCCCAACCTGTTGCAGTCAAAAGTGTGAACTGGCCAAAGAACTTTTAACCGACAAAAACAGGCAAAACTGCTTTGACTGAGCATGTTGGTCAAAAGTAGTTTTACCTGAAAATCATACCTATTTCTGGCAGCAGTTTCGTTTTTAGGGCGTAGCAAAAAAAAAAATAACCCTAACCTACCTATCTCTGGGAACAGTTTCGTTTTTTGGGCGTAGCAAAAAAATAACCCTAACCTACCTATCTCTGCGAGTACTTTTGACTGATAGTAACAGTCACAACACAATTACTATTAACCAATGATTTTCAGGTAAAACTACTTTTGACCAACATGCTCAGTCAAAAGCAGTTTTGCCTGTTTTTGTCGGTTAAAAGTTCTTTTGACCAGTTCACACTTTTGACTGCGACATATATACTAGGGATGTAACGGATGTGGTTTTATCGGAACCGAAAACGGAAACAGATGTTTTCAATTTAGTTTAACGGAACCGAAAACGGAAACGGAACCGAAAACGGTAACGGAACCGAAAACGGAACCGGAACCAGAATCGGAGCCTGACTTTTTAACGATGTAGTCGTTTTCCCCTTTCTAGAATAAACCTTCAGACAAAGTTTACACTTAGCCGTGTCCCCACTAACTTCATCAAAATAGTTCCAAATTGAACTTGATTTCAGCTTCATTCGGCTTTTTTTTACACACTAACATTCACCACACACACTATATACACACAGTCAGTAGTCAGTACACAACAGAACACAACCGATTTTAATTTTAATTACACGAATAAAACAAAGTATACAAACAAACAACAAATTAGCGTAGCACGTGGCAAGCGGGGTGATGAGCGAATGACTGGTATGAACCTGTTTGTTTTTGATGTACGCCGCCGCCGCGCGAAGCATTGACATCCGTTATAACTTCCGTTTCAAACATAACGGAACCGGAACAGAAACGGATGTGTAATACCAAACGGAAGTTCCGCCTTAACGGAAACGGAACCGGAGCTCCGTAACATCCCTGATATATACTATCTATATATCTTATTATATTTAATCTTATATTCAACTTACATTGACTCCGGAGATAACTTATTAGCTTTATGCAGTTGACTTTCCAATTCACCGATACACCTCAAATTTGATTCATAGTCTAAAGCACAGTTATTAAATATGTCCACAATACACTGTAGCTTTTTTCACTGATTCACACTGGCAATGTAATTAATTAGAGTGAGTTACAGTCAGCTGGCACTTAACTCAAAGTTTCTTTGAACAACGTCATTTTCATCTCGCTCACTTATTAGTTTATCACAGCTGCTTCAAGGTTGCTTTCACTTGCATTTCCAGGTAGCTAGTAGTGCCTTGACATGTAAGAATATTTGGAATCATTCTGAAATATTAAAATACAACTGAGAGACCGATGTTTATACTAAACACAATACACCCATGGAACGCTTTGAAGTTCAAATCTCGTTACGTTACGATGGCGTTTGCACTTTGCACTATGTTCGGTGACTATTTTTTATTGTTAACACACACAATACACTATTTAACAGGTTTTTATCACGTCTGGAGTACCGGATAAAGTATTTTCGAATAACAGCCGTCGTTGACGTCTAGGCAGTGTTGCTATCGTCTTAAAAGCCGTAACAGACTATCGCACGTTCTGGCTTAAAAACAAATTTATTTAATAATTATACCGGTATACATATCCATATGAAACGAAACTTAATGCAAATAATAACCATTATACATACCGGAAAGTCATCAAATAAACAGTAATATTCGTCTTGCTTTTTATTAAAAAAAAAACGACCAACCTAACTTGTAAGCATGTTTGCAGTTTCTAAACGCAACGCATAGCTGTCAAATGTCAACCAACAAATTGAGCCTTTAGTATTGTTTGTCGAAATTTTTTCACTTTTAAATGCAAAATACGCGACAATACGAATTTTGCGGATATATGTTCTCG
Source organism: Cydia splendana (assembly GCF_910591565.1). Taxonomy (NCBI): domain Eukaryota; kingdom Metazoa; phylum Arthropoda; class Insecta; order Lepidoptera; family Tortricidae; genus Cydia; species Cydia splendana. Next base: position 220,164 of record NW_026946911.1, read on the forward strand.
ATTCAAAAGTGTTATTTTTTTACGCTCTTTTGTTTGAGCATAATTTAATTTGTTTCTACCGTCAAAGCCGCTCGCGTTTATATATAAGGATATCACGAGCATTACATGTGTAGTTTCATTCTTACATTAAACGCCTACCCGTCAGCAGCAGCAGGTATAATGTCCATGACATCATTCACAATTAGTCTGAGCGGTAACGAGTCTGTGTTGAATGTAGACTTTCAACCGGCTCTAGAATTGGACAATGATGGTTTTTACGAGTGTGCTCTCGTGTACTTTAAGACTTTCAACACTATTCCCAATGTTGATAAGAGCAATAATCTGTTTCACTATGGGGATGATGTAATCGCGATTCCTGAAGGTTCATACGAGCTCTCCAGTATAATACACCTCTTGAAGGAGGAAATGACAAAGAGGGTCAAAGGGCCAGAGGGTGAAGGAATGGCGGTGGCAGATATCTTTGTAAACAACAATACCTCCAAGTGTATGATATTCTCGCCAAAGTATGACATTCACTTTGACAAACCAAACAGCATAGGGTCATTGTTTGGTTATTCACCGAAAAAGCTTAAAGCAAAGACATCACATTGGTCGGATAAAACAATCAACATAATCATTACAAACACTATAAGAATAGAGTGCAATATTGTGGAGGGCTCATTCGTAAACAACAAGCCGTCACATGTTTTACACGAGTTTTCACCTGACGTCCCGCCCGGCTATCAAATTATTGAACAACCTACCAACATTATATATCTACCGGTCAAGAAGAGTAACAATCGCATACAAAACATTGAATTGCGCATTGTAAACGAGCACGGTAACACGGTGAATTTCCGAGGTGAAAGCATTGCACTTCGTTTGCATATTCGTAAAAAGTAAAAAAAGAAATTGTCCACGATGGGACAAACAATAAGAAGACGTGATTTAAACTTGCAACTATTTAATTAAAAATTATAAAAAAAATACAAAATGTGTATGACACGCAAACGGTCTTGTAGAGATGTAAGTAGGTATTGACAGATATACGATGATGTGTAGTTATTTTTGACACTTGATCCGTGACGTCGCTCTACTCGTCCGGTAATCGTGAAGCGTTCCGTTTCGCGTGAACATTCTCCCCGCCCTTGAAAGCTCCTGAAGCTTTCAAGACTCTGCGTCATCTGGGGACGGGAGTAGACAGATGCGGTTGATGGCTCGACGAACTGTGCCTCGAGCTGTGGAAATATCGGCGACTCGAGGGATGCCATCAGTCCCTGGGAAGATTCGTTCGACCCTGCCGAGGCGCCAGTTGAGTGGCGGCGTGAAATCCTCCTTTAGCAGAACAAGGTCATTTGGTTTGAGGTCCTTGCATCTGAGCTTCCACTTCGTGCGCTGCTGCAATTCAGGGATATACTCGGAGCTCCAGCGCTTCCAAAAATGCTGTCGAATCTGTTCAAGACGCTGGAATCTGTCGAGGCGATTTGTGTTGGAGTCTAATAGGCACGGCGACGGTAACGCAGTGAGGGGCCTACCTATCAAAAAGTGTCCCGGGGTAAGAGGAGCGAAATCTTGGGGTGATGAGCTCAGAGGACAAAGGGGACGGCTGTTTAGGATGGCTTCAATCTGACTGAATAGGGACGATAGTTCTTCGAACGTTAAATGGGCATTGCCCAGGACCCTATTTAAATGATATTTAGCAGCTTTAACACCGGCCTCCCACAGCCCACCGAAGTTAGGAGCGTATGCTGGAGAGAAGCGAAATTCAATACCTTTGTTGGCCGCAAAATCGATGATGCCATCCGTATTAAACTTTAGAAATTCATTGATTTCCTTTGCAGTAGCAACAAAATTCCTACCATTGTCGCAAAAGATTTGTTTAGGTTTGCCGCGACGCGATATAAACCTTTGGAGGCACAAGGTAAAAGCGTCTTTTGACAGCAGACTGACTGCTTCAAGATGAATGCATTTGTATCGGAAGCAAATGAAGATGCAAAGATATGCTTTTGTTATCTTGCATCCTCGGCCTTTGCGGTCAGTAATTAAGAATGGACCAGCAAAGTCAGTTCCAGTTGTGTAAAAAGGGTAGTCGGGAGTAACTCTCTCGGCGGGCAGATTGCCCATTTTATTAGTAAGAGTCTTGCCTCTAAAACGCCTACAGATAGAACAAATATGGTAAGTACGCCTGGCCAGGTTTCTTCCACCTATAGGCCATATGCGATCCTTTATGGCACCTAACAATAACTGTGGTGCAGCGTGAAACAATAGCTGATGCTCTTGTCGAAAGAGCAACTTAGTAAAGGGGTGGTTCGCGTGTAAAATTATAGGGTGCCTTTTGTCGAATGTATATACTGAAGCACCTGCCAAGCGGCCACCAACTCTAAGAATTCCTTGGGTATCAAGAAAGGGATCAAGAGAGATAATATTCGATTTGCGATTAAGCGTCTTTTTGTCCTCTAATAGCCTTATCTCGTTACCAAAGGATTCGTTTTGAGAAAATTTGACTAGAGCGTCAAATGATTTATTTAATTCATTAACTTGGAGGGGACCAGATAGTTTGTTGTTAGGCTCTCTGCAATTGTTGATGAATCTATAGACAAAAGCTAGAGCTCGTTGTAATCGGCAGAGTTTAGAAAAATTTGAGAATTGAAGGAAAGGTTCCATGATTGCGACTGTATGCACCTTCAATTCTGGCAACTCTTGCGGATCCTGCTTGGGGGTGGAACTCAGCGAAGGCCAAGATGCTTCAGGGCCTTGCAAGAAGGTAGGTCCTTGCCACCAAATGGAACAGCCGCCGATGCGATTCGGTTCAACGCCGCGAGATAAAAGATCTGCTGGGTTTTCCAAAGTGGGAACGTGGCGCCAAGCAGATACGTCAGTTAGTTCTCCTATCTCGCTAATCCTGTTAGCAACAAACGTTTTTAATTTATTTGAGCTTGTATTTAGCCATGATAACACGACGCTAGAGTCAGTCCAATAGACATGACGCGATATTTGGCAGCGGAGGGCGTCAGTCACTGTGACGCTTAATTGGGCTGCGAGAAGGGCGCCGCATAATTCTAGACGCAGAATAGTGACAGCCTTTATGGGTGCGACGCGACTTTTAGCACAGAGAAGACGCACTAAAACTCTACCCTCAGCATCTATAGATGGGAGGTAGACAGCCGCGCCGTACGCCTTTTGAGAGGCGTCACAGAAGACGTGCATTTCTACAGATACGTAGTTGTCAATCAAGACTCGCCTAGGAATTAACAACTCAGAGATGCTACTAATGTTGTCAGCAAACTTCTGCCAAGATGACTGTATGTCTTGAGGAGCAGGATCGTCCCAATTTAGCCCCAAAGACCACAGACCTTGAATGATAAGCTTAGGTATTATTGTGCAAGGTGAGACGAGACCAAGCGGGTCAAATATTTTAAAGGTTGATGAAAGTATACTCCGCTTAGTTAGAGTTCCGACTTGGTTCATTTCAATGGTGAAGCGTAGAACGTCCACTGATGGATCCCAGTCAAGACCAAGGGTGTCAGTGGCAGCACTGAGCATCAGATTGCCCTCGGTGTTGTTGGCTTCCGCAGTGAGTATAGAAGGTAAGTTGGACCTATATTTTCTTAAAGGAAACCCTCCTGCGGCCAAGCTTTGAGAGACAGACTTCTGAATAAAGCAAAGTCGCTCTTCATCATCATGCCCGGTCAAAAGATCGTCGACGTAGAAATCCTTCTGGAGGATGGTTTTTACTAAAGGATCTTGACACTCCTCACCAAGCTGCCAGATGCACCGAGTGCTAAGAAAACTAGCGCTAGCGAACCCATATGTAACTGTATTAAGTCTCAGAGTTCGCAATGGTTGTGACTCGTCATCACGCCATAGTATGAGCTGCAGATTGCGTTGGGACTCGTGCACCAAGACCTGGCGGTACATTTTTTCAATGTCTCCGGAAAGCACAAAGCGATATTGCCGAAAACGGATGAGAATGTTGAAGAGTGAATCTTGTATTGTAGGCCCTACCATTTGTAGGTCATTTATAGAGAGTCCAGAGGAAGTGCGCGCCGAAGCATCAAAGACAACGCGCAGTTTTGTAGACTCGCTTTTTTCCTTAATAACAGGATGGTGGGGGAGAAAGAACGCATTTGTAGGCCTTGGAATGGTCGAGGGAGAAAGATGGCCAAGTTCCTCATATTCGTGAATGAACTTGGAATAACGTTCCTTGACTTCTGGCTGCTTCCTAAAACGTCGTTCTAAGTGGAAAAATCTTTTCTTGGCTGCATTGTAAGAGTCACCTAAGCAGTCGGGCTCGTCTTTTAGGGGAAGTTTGACAATAAAGCGCCCGTCGTTTGAACGTTCGGTAGTTGCGACGAAACTTTGTTCGCACAAACGTTCCTGCTCGGTTAAAGGTTGTTTTTTCTGAGGTAGGCCCTCTAATTCCCAGAATTTAGCGAGTTCGTCATGAAGGTCGCTTGTGCGAGCAAAGTTGCAACGAATCGTGGAATTAGATTGAGTATTAAACTGCTGCTTGGGACCTACGACTATCCATCCAAATTTAGTGCTCCATAAAATAGGCTTGTCATGTCCTAAAGATCGTTTCTGAGACCCTAGTATATCCCAAAAGAGGTCAGCACCTATGAGAATGTCAATTTGGGACGATTTATTAAAGCTAGGATCCGCAAGTTCGAAGGGAGCTAAGTTCAGGTGGCTGATGTCATAGCTGACTTGTGGTATAGGGTTAGTTATCTTTGATAAGACGGTGCATGTTAATATAGCACTGTACGAATTTCGTGGAGATTGAACTTCGACAATACAACGATCGACCTTGATACTAACTTCAATGTCACATACACCTTCAATCTTCTGGGTGAGATTGTTAGGAGTGAGAGAAGTCAAGCCTAACTTTTGCTTAATGTCTTGAGTGATAAACGACGACTCGCTACGGGGATCAAGTAGGCAACGCGCGGTAACTACCTTTTTTGAAGTCGGGTTTACCAAATTGACCAAAGCCTTTGCTAGTAGACCTTTAGATGGGGTTGGCACATTCAACTTTGAAAGGTTGGCCTGAATGGCATCATCACTAGCCTCGGTTTCTTTGTGCAAGAGTGTGTTGTGACGTTGTTTACATAAACGACAGGTCCCTGGCAACCTACAACGTGGCACTTCATGCCCTACTCTCAGACAGTTGTGACATAATTTTAGAGTAGTTGCCTGAGCAAGCCTGTCCTCGGGTGATTTGGCCTTGAAAGACGCACAGTCAAAGATTCGATGCTCTCCATCACAAATCACACAGTGAAGTGGTTTGGAACCGGAAGGTTCACTGGTGTGAGCCACGAAGGCTTTAACACTAGGCTGACTAGGTTTATACCGCTGCGGTAAAACAGGTGCGTATGGTTGGCGCTTAAATGACTTGTCCTGTTTATTCCGCTGAACGGTTTCAAGGACGTCTGCACGACCTTTTAGAAATGAATGAAAATTATCTAGCGTAGGCATGTCCGCGAGAGAGTTTTTGTGCTCTTCCCATTTTACACTCGTGGCGGTGTCCAATTTTGACGTCATCATAAAAATTATCAAGGTGTCCCATTGGTCTACGGGCTGACCTAAAGTCTTGAGAGCACGCAAGTTCTTACAAACATGGTCAACAATATATCTAAGACTCTTATCGGACTCACGCGTGATAGGTTCCAAATTAAATAATGATTTTAAATGATTGTTGACTAATTGACGTTTGTTGTCATATCGTTCGCGCAACAATTTCCACGCTTCTGGATAATTTTGGTCAGAAACCTCTAAATTACAAATCACTCGAGCTGCCTCGCCCTCTTAACACGAATTTAAATAATAAAATTTATGTATATTTTTAATTTTATCGTTATTATGTATTAAGGAGTGGAAACTTTCCCGGAATTCTAGCCAGCGGTAATAGGTTCCGTCAAAAGTGGGAATTTTTATAACATGGAGACGAAAACCCATAAGATCCCGGTCAGCGCTGTGAGGGTTGGTCGCGGTTGAGTCGTACACAGTTACACACTATCACGATCGGGGTTGCTACGCTTGTATTTATCTAAAATATCCCGGGCCACGGCAATACAATGGTAGAAATCTTGTTCGATTAAATCCCGTTCAGTCAACTCCGTGCTTAATGTGGCTTCATTTAATATTTCGACATCATCTTGCAATGCCTCAAAGTCCTTAAATAACGCTTCAAAATTACTTAATTTGCAAGCTAATTTGCCAATTTCCACTGGTGAAATAGTATTGTCCAGTGGCAATGTAGTTAGGTAATTCTTAAATTTAGTTAAACGTCCTTTAATCGAACTACGTTTTACCAACAATTCCCTTAAATCGCTCATAGTAACAAAGTTATTAGCAAAGTAGCACTTGCAAAAAAGTTGTTTACTTGTAATGAATAATAGGCATACGCTCGATCCTCGATCTGCTGATGCTGCAGTCAGGCTGTGGTAGGCGAAACCGGCCCTTAGTAGCAGGCGGTCGGTGACGAGAGATGCACGCTGCGCGAGCGCTCGAGGATAGGGAACCAGCAGTGCAGTAATGCTGGAATAGATTGTTGAAAATATATGAGTACCTAGGAAGCGTTATGTACCTAGTTTGTGCGAAAGGCAGGTTTAGTGAGTGACTATGTGAAATAACACTTTAAATCCACTATAAATATAGCGAAAAGCAAATAATTAAGTTATGAAGTGTAGTAGTGCTATTGTTTACAATAAGAAATCACTTAATTATCGTTTGTACGCGTATAGATTAGCTATATAGGCGCTTAGTGTTTGCTATGATCTATAACGGTATAAATTAACTTTGCGTGTTTAATACTAGAAATGTTCGATAAATAGTGAATTTATATAAGTGATAGTGGCGAAAATGGATAGCTAAAATGCTTGAAAATGTAAATGAAGTGGCTGGTTGCGTGAAAGTAAATTTGACAGCCCAAAGCAAGTGCAAAGAACTAAGTTCTCGATTCTAGCCAGATCGAAGCAATAGTTAGAGGGAAGGAGAGAAAAGGAACGGTCTCACTTTTTATCTAGGTGAACCAATGCTGCGGTGCTGGTAATCCGTTGCTGGCCGGCTGGTCCCGGTGAGTCCAAGTTGTCCTTTCAAATAGTCCTTGTAGTCCTCCGAAATTAAGAAACTCGATGTTTGCCTCGTAGCTCGATCGTTCTTCGTGTATACAGGATGAGCAGGGTGGTAGACTGGGCCTTTGTAGACTTGGTTGGAAATTCAGTTGCGAGTGCTCTTCATTTGACCTTCTGCTCGCCGTTGTCCGATGCAGTGAATTTTGTAGTTCTCTTTCTGTGTACGGTCGCCAGATTTGTCCACGATGGGACAAACAATAAGAAGACGTGATTTAAACTTGCAACTATTTAATTAAAAATTATAAAAAAAATACAAAATGTGTATGACACGCAAACGGTCTTGTAGAGATGTAAGTAGGTATTGACAGATATACGATGATGTGTAGTTATTTTTGACACTTGATCCGTGACGTCGCTCTACTCGTCCGGTAATCGTGAAGCGTTCCGTTTCGCGTGAACAGAAATGATTATTCATAACAATAAAAGCCTTGGTAACATCACCTCTACAATTAGTCGAGATCCTGCTCTCGTTGAGAGAACTACTCATCGTCGTCGTCAGCGCCAGTCACTACAACAACCAAAGAAATTGAATAGAGAAAATAGTGCATTTTTACAGAGTATCGGTTTTAAAGTATGTCCTCGTCATCTATATTAGACATTGGTGAGAAGGTGTTATTCGATGATAGAATAGAAAGTATTGAATTTCACCTGTACACTCCGTATAATGACTCTTTCAAAAATAACGACAACATCCACATATCAACCGGCAAGATCTAATCCTACTACCGAGTCAGAGTCAAATATTTGTGGAAGGCACAGTGGAGAAAGGATGTCTACTGGTCAACAACGGTGCTGCATTTTTATTTCAAGACATTCGTTATGAATTGAACGGTGTGGAGATTGATCGAGCGAGAAACTGCGGTATCACGTCCACCATTAAGGGACTAGTCTCATACACCAAGGAAATGGACCATAGTCTTCAGACAGCGGGGTGGGAAGTCGGTGCTAAAAAAATACATGACAAGTTTACTATAACTATACCACTATCTCATTTCTTGGGTTTCGCCGAGGACTATAAAAAGGTTATTATGAATGGGAAACACGAGTTGATATTAAATCGCGCCAGTACAGATGTAAACTGTTTAGATTTAGCACCCGTTGATGCGGAGAAGGTACCGCAACCGCCGATTCCAAATGGTGAGATTGAAATTAGTCGTGTCACATGGAGGATGCCAGTCATAAAAGTATCTGATAAGGAGAAACTGCGTTTAATGTCGTATGTTGAGAGGAGCATACCGGTTCAGATAGCGTTCCGCACGTGGGAACTGTACGAATATCCCATACTACCTGCCTCACAACGTCATATTTGGTGCATCAAGACTAGCACTCAGCTGGAGAAACCTCGCTATCTCATTGTTGGTTTCCAAACGGATCGTAGAAATGACAAGACCAAAGATATGAGCATATTCGACCACTGTAATCTTACCAATTGCAGGGTGTATTTGAACGCACAGTATTATCCATACGATCCCTTTTCGGCCGAATTTAAAACCAACAACTATGCGCTCTTATATGACGCATTTACCAATTTCCAACGGTCGTACTACAACCGTGATCATACCAGCCCTCAAGTGAATTATGCTCATTACAAGACACAGTCTCCATTAATAGTCATCGACGCGTCAAGACAGTGTGACAGCTACAACTCGGGAGCTGGTGCTATTGATATTAAATTGGAAATGGAGTTTAAGTAGAATGTGCCTTCTAACACCACGGCATACTGTCTAATTATCAACGATTCACTGTTTGAGTACAACGCTCTCACTAGTACCACACGTAAAATAATTCAGTAGACCATTGACCGTCCTCACTTGTAAACGTGTCTTGGAGCTCTTTAATAAAAAAAATGAATTATTCATATATTTTTTCACCTTCTTACACACCGTCGATTGATTGTTCCGGCGGTGATGGTCCCGATTGCTGTGAGCTGAGCAAGAGTGTCTACAATCTCAAACGCTGTCCTGCTGGTGCAAGTGCTCTGATTGAAAATATCCATGTATACTTGAAGTTGCAGTTTATTGAGGCTAAAATCAGACTAGATGCCTGTGTCAGTTTTAATGGACGATAGGAAATCACCTGTGAAGAAGGGAATGCAATGTTTGCGGAAAAAGTTGAAGTCATTGGAAACTTCTTTCATAACCCAATGAGTGTTTCACCAGAGCTGATTTAGTGCGATCGTCTTCGGATGTGTATCTCTCCAGTACCGTTACTTTTACTCACCTGTGACGACGACAACGAACCCATGACAAACTCACACCCCTTGGTGATTAACCACATGGAATGGAGCCATATCGAACATGTCGTGGAGTGTATTAACGCACGTATCGGATACTTGAACAAAATAAAGTCTACCTACGAAAACCGTCTCAACTTTTTCAAGAAACATTTCAAGATATATCACCCCGTAAATATTCAACAGGCACGCAATATTATAGGTAGTTTGTGCAATGTCAACGATATTGTCGACTCTGAAATCAAGTGTTATGCCGCCGATATTTTGTGTAATACCTATATTTTCCATTGAATCGGTTAAATTTTGATGAAAAATAAAAAATAACTAAACTAACCCATCTTCTTTTATTTCACAATACAAACTTCCAGAGAATACTTAACTTACCCGATGACGCAATATTGAGTCACTCTCAGTCGAATGAAACGTCGTAAGCGCCGTGAATTTCCCGGCGGTTACACGTTTAGGTCACGAGATTCACACCCCGCTTCTGTAACGTCGTAAGCGCCATGAATTTCACGTCACTTACGACGGTTTGATGTTGCGATGACCGGGGGGCCGCCACGCATCACGCGACATCGACCTTGATGGCGCACCTGGCCGGCGAGTCTCCCCCCCCTACGCCCCGCCGCCCGCTCCGCCATCTTGGTGCCACCTGAGTTCTACACACAAATTATTCATAACCAAGTGTTAAGGATGTTGTTAAATTCCCATTTTGAGGGAAATATCTATATACTGGCAACACGTTTTTGTATATGTGTGTGTGTTGCTGAGCTTAAAACACGAGCCTCCCACGCACACATCGATCGTGTTTCGGCTTCACTTTTGGCAGGTTAGCCGTATGGGGACTATCTGTCTTAACTATGCGTTATTAGTTTAAGTTTATGATGAACAATTACAAAAAAACGACGTTTTCTTAAATCGTCAATTTTTTATCTCTTATTTAACTATGCAGTGCTTCTGGTCTCTCGCACACAGGTAATAATGATTTAAAATGTAAGAAGAAGAAGAAGAAATACATTTATTTAACATCTGGGTAATAAATAACACACAAAACAAACCCAATTAACGCGGTTTTGGCAACTCGAAGAAGTTAGCCATAAGTCGTCTCACTATTCACCTGAGGAGAAAATGTGCGAAGAACATTTCATTGAAAATACCACGCGGCTAGCCGACGGACGATTTTGTTGCACAACGGGACTTAATCGCGCAAAGCATTGCATGCTATCATTGGAACGCAGAATTAAAACCAAGTCCTCATTTAAAGGTTTATATATTGATTTCATGGCAGAGTATGAAAGTTTGGGTCATATGTCGCAAGGTAGGCACTAGGCAGGTCTCAAGGGAAGAAAAGGGTTATTATGAACCCCACCATGGAATTTTGCGTGATAGTTCCACGACAAAGCTCCGTGTCGTATATAATGCTAGCAGCCCGTCTACCTCAGGTATCAATCTGAATGACATTCCGATTATCGGACCCACTGTGCAAGACGACCTTCTGTCTATCCTTATTGGATTCAGGCAGCACCGGTACATCATTTCTTCGGACGTGGAGAAAATGTACCGTCAGATATGGGTGCATCCTGACGACCGCCACCTTCAAAAAATTCTTTGGCGCAGTTCGGAGACCAAGCCACTATTAGTGCACGAGCTCAATACTGTCTGCTATGGGACAGCCAGTGCTCCTTTCCTCGCCACCAGGTGTCTCAAACAAATAGGCTTGGATTGTGACGATGAGAAGTTCAAAGAAGTCATCGTTCATGATTTTTATGTAGACGACCTGCTGACAGGAGGAGGTGACCTTACTGCGGTGGAAGAGATTCGCCATAAAGTGACTCAAGCACTGTCTTCAGCAGGAATGAGCCTGCGTAAGTGGAAGTCAAACGAGCCTCGCCGTCTATGTGAAGGGGAGACCGAGGTGAGTTTTGACAGAGGAGAGTAAATAGTTGTGACTTTGTCGATTTTTTGGAATCTAATGACTGTGGAACTACGTGAAATGGCGGGCTCGGCTGACTCGTTAATTCTAGCTTGTAGTTGGTACGACGTGTCTTCAACATCTTTTTGGCATCCTTCAAAACCCTCTTTCGTGAAATATTCATCAATACGGTGATAGCCGTAATATAGTTTAATAAAAACGATGAAATTCGAATACCCATTAATCAACAAGACTTATACATTTAACCGCCCGCCAGTACCTTATATTTAGAAGGTACCGTCAAGGTCATAAACAGGGAAACAAATGCTGAAGTGAAAAACATTCAATTTAAAACAATCCATTTCTATTCTTGTTTCAAGATGTTCGTTACGAATTAAATGGGGTCGAGATTGACAAAGTGAAAAATGTAGGCATCACCACCACCATAAAATCTTTGTTATCCATGAATAGTATTCCGGACCTTATCTGAATCGTGCCGATAAAGTGACAGCGTTCTCCGTGGCATATCAAAGGCACTGATTCAGATAAGGAACAATAGATTAGGCGTTTGTTAGCAGTTGTGATGTAGGTATAAGTAGCTTATGATTTGGTGAATGAATTAGTCTAAGATTACCCATCATTATTATATTTATAGTATGTATTGTATAAATATTTAGTAGTTTATATATATTTTATTTATTTATGTAGTTTATATGTATAGTATTATTATTATTATTATAATATGTATAGTTTGCTTTTTTTATATTCACTGAATAGGTATATTTCTCTCTCTGCACCAATTGTAGATGTCTGTTTGGCCCTATGGTTGACTGGTAGAGAATGCCATTTGGCATTAAGTCCGCCATTTGTACATTTTTGTATATACTTTGTGCAATAAAGTTTAAATAAATAAATAAATAAATTACCAGTTAACGGTGTCTTTACTCAACCAACCCAGTTCCTCTACAGTGGTGACCCCGACGTGATCCCCGACTGAGGAACAAGAAGAGCACGCTATTTTTGGACGGTTGAATACAGCAAGTGGAGTAAGGTCTGCAGATTTCAATACTTACTGGTGAGAAATACCGACAAAGTTATCTCGCTGAGTTTGATTTCATTACACTGCTACCTACTGCGTAATTATGTCTCCAACGAGTCAGAGCAAATCTTCCAGCGGCGCCAATACCGACGTAGTGGAAATTTCAACAAAATCAGTGATGTCCCGCATTCTAGAGTTTTGGAGGGACCTTCCGCGTTTGTGGTTTACGCAATTTGAGGCAATTGTGGTACCACAGAAACAGGGAGATGACTACAAATACAACATGCTTATTGCCAAGCTGACCAAGGAGGAAGTTCAGCAGATCAGCGACGTTATTACCAACCCCCCTGCAGACGACAAGTATAAATAAATAAATAAATAAATAAATAAATAAATAAATAAATATTATAGGACATTCTTACACTAGTCACATAGTCGCTCAGCGAGCTATGGAAAGGGCTATGCTCGGAGTCTCTCTGAGGTATCCCACTGGTTTATTATTGTAATTAGACCTGTATTGTCTGTGGTTATTATACCCTTTGTTCCGGAAGTACAAAACTTGCTCCGGAGCGGGCGTAGATGATATGGACACCTCTTGGTCTTTTGCACCTTGTATGGCATCTTTTAGCGAGGTGTATCCTCGCGAAGCTATAATGGTACTTAGTTTGTCATTTGGCAGGCCTTCCGCGAATTTATTTATTGCCATTTTCTCATTCAACGATTGTAAGACCGTATATGCCTCTGGTTTCCCATTGGCCTGTGTTACTGTGAGGTTTACAAATAAATCCTCTAACTCTTGTCCGTATCGCTCGATTGACCTATTCCCCTGTTTTGCCGTAAATAGCTTGGTTTGTATTGCAGTTGCTGATTTAGTCGATAAAAGACGGAGTTTCATCTCATCAACTAAATCGCTTACACTGGTATGTTTTTCGGATATTCTAAGTTTAGCACTTTGTGTTAAATCGAGTCTTAATACTGAAATTTACCAATAATTGTGAATCTGAATCTTTTATCATCGTAGAGTACAACTCTATGGCGTCTATAAGTTGTCTAGTGACGGCCTCTGAACCGGCCATAGCTGGTAGCAATGCTACTGCTGTTTTCAGGTTAAAGCTGTCATTTGACGTCATTGTGACCTGATCTTTGTTGTCTTGCTCGTATTGAGTTATAATTTTACTGTAAATTTCTGCTATTTTTGGACAATAAGACTGGATTAACTCACTGTCCTGTATAGAAATTTCAGATTTTTCTAATTTAGAACTATATAGGTCTATATATTCTTCGTACTGATTATATAATAGTTTTACTTGCTGGAGTTTACCTTGACCATTAGCCTCTTTTCGGCGTTTTGGTCCTAATTTTGTAATATCTTCCTGTAGTGATTTTAATTGGTCATATAACTTTTGAATATTGGTCTTTTTGGACCCCTTTTTGGATTTGGATCTCTTTATAGACTAACTTAACCTATGACTAAAAAAATACATCGAGGTACTACGCCCATGCACCCACCGCCATTTAGACCTCTCTCCGACATATCTAACTTACATTAGTAGCGGGCAATGTACCCCCGTAAGTACTCAGCCTCCTTGCGGATCATCCGTGGTCCCATAGTCTAATAAAACATGGTCTTCTATTCCCACAGTGACACAGGCCTACGTCACAACAACATGGCCGCTATCGCATATTATCATATAGCACTGTCGCATGATGACGTAGGCTTGTGTCAGTTAGGTGACCTAGAAAAGACGGGAATGGAGTACCAGGCGGAGTATATTATTATACCATGCGTGGTCCAAAAGGAGCCAGTCACAAGCCCGGATAAATAAGGAGTGAACTAGGTCATGTTGTCGTCTTGAGGGTAACCTCATCATTGCAACACGCCCCAACGAACCCTAATCCAAGATTTAACTCATCGTGCCGATGGATGCATGGCTGAGAGGGAGCTCAGTCGCGAACGATAGGCTTCGGGTACCGGGCGACACCCGTTGTATTTAGCCTTGTCTTCGCACGCGGGACTCTGCGTAGATGGACCTTATACTTCCCTAGCTTCTCGTGGGAACAAAATGGAAAGTAAATCAAAAAATGAAAATAAAAAAACAAACAAAAAACAAACGACCTCCTTAGATGAGACGGCACATGCTAAAGCACTAAGGAGGGCGAAACAGATAGGGAGTGGTTCGGCCCAGGAGGAGCCATCGAAGCTGAAGAGGCCACTGAAAGCCGGGGTACCTACCGGAACCCCAGCCCAGGTGACTGAACCGGAGACGATGAAGCCTCCAAAAGCTGGACCCTCTAAGGACAAACACACGGCAGCCGAGACTGGGACACCTGATGAACCCTCGTAGCAGGTCATAGATCCCGGCTGAGAGATCAGGTGCAAACCAAGAGGGAAGCCTGCCCAGACCGACACGAACGTACCCTTGCGGAAGCTTTCGCAGAGGAAGAGGCAGTGGCTACAAAAGCGAAGAGAAGCAGTAGACCGCTCCTCGGGGAAAAAACAGGAGGTTGACGCCCCGAAGGGACAGGGCGAGGGAGCGACGACCACTGCAAAACAAAACCAGGCGAAGAAACCAGAGGGGAAAGCCAAAAGGGCACGCGTGGATGAAACCATATCTCCTAGAGGCGATCACAAAAAACAGCGGACTGACGCCTCCTCTGGGCGAACCACCCTCCTCCAATGCGGCGGCAGCAGTGGCGGACCTGACGGTGGCGATGACCAATGATCGCACGGGCAGGCTGATGCAGCAGGACGCAACAGAGATGGAGAAGAAAATCGGGGACGCCAACTACCAGGTGGCTATCGAAACCGATATAGACACCGTAGCGGAGGCCCCAGCGTTCTCGGGAAGACCCAGCTTTGTGGATGGGTACCTGAAGCTCTGGTGCCAGGACGCAAATACCAAGCGTGGCTGATGAGGTGGTTGGAGTCGGCCACCCTACAAAACGGAGACCGTCTAGTCGGGAAGAGGGAGGACGAGATGGTCAGAAACACAAGGTGCGGCATTCTGATCCCGTCCCTCGAAGAGAACCTGACGAAGATGGGAAGAGTCCTGAATTTCCGAAACCCATGGGCTATGGTGAGGAAGTGGACTCTCCACCAATCAATCCCCCTGAAGAAAAGAGCCTGCACCCTACTCCTGGTGGGTATACCTGAAGACGTCGTTCCAGCGGTGATGGAAAAGGGAAGGAGGCTGAACTACCTATGTGGGACAGTCTACATCCGTTTCCAGCACAGCGGAGGGCGCTTCAGGGATTCTCCACCAGAGAAGAACACACCGGAGGAGAACACGGACAGAGGGGAGGACAACCCAGAAGGAAACACACCAGAAGCGAACACCCCCTCTGCCATGGACACCGACTGCGCAGAACACCACACCTCCGATATCGAGGAAGGCATCCTGCTAGACTCGGAGGACGAGGATGGGTTACCGAAGGGGATTAGGTAGTCTCCTGGACCTAAAGGGAAAGGTAGCAGAAGGAGCTTCTTCAAGTGCTGCATTCCCACTGTAAGGTCCTCCAGGTTAACCTCCAGCACAGCGAATCTGCAACGGCTCAACTTCGAAGATGGCTGGAGGTTAACCCAACATCTATAGTACTGATCCAAGAGCCGTGGATCAGAAACACACGTATAAATAAACGGCCTCTGTAACACCGGAGGTAATTTAATTGCGAACAAGAAAGTCTCGAGCTGGTCATATCTGCCCGAATCGAATATCTATAAAGGCCCCACGCCTCATGCCAGATGCAGTTATATCCTAGAATCATGCGCCGGGTACGTGCATCGGCCCGCGGGGTGTGATGCGGGGTGTGGAGCGGGAGGGGGAGACTCGCGCGGCCAGGTGTGCTCGTCAAGACCACGACACCTGCGCACGAGGAATGAATCAAATATAGAAACCTATACACTTCTTTTTTAATTCGGAATGAGGAATTGCGTAATAATGTGGCCCGCCTAATGGTAATCAGTCACCTTAGCCTTTGGACGCCTGCAACTTCAAAGGTGTTATTTGCGCGTTGCCGACAGCAAAAAGATCCAATAACTTTGTGTTAAAATATGGGGCATATATCGGCGTTTTTTTTAATACCACGTCTGTGGTTTATGATTGTTACGTTGATGATTTATCGTTCATGTCGTTAACGTCGTGTTCCGTTTTACGTATAAGCGGAGATGTTCTTTCTTGAGTATATATTATGAAATTGAATCGAGTACTTTATCTCTACTTAAAAACATTGTGGCATTTGTCCGACAGTATGTAGCCTGTTTGGAGAATTTGTAATAATTTTCCAAGACAATAAGACGATGTTTTTATGGTGATTATTGGAGAAAAGTTACGAGTGAACTTGAAATTAAATTTGAAATCATTTGCTATAGAGATTTAAGATAACGATCGAAGAGTAATAATCTTCGTTAGCCATTTCCTTGTCTGAAGTTTGCCTGGAGGAGATCGCTGTTTGGCGATGAGTCCGCCTGTTGTTACGAACCTACCGGTTTCTATTTGTCCTCGATCCTGTACCATTTTTTGTAGTGAACGATGAAACATTTTTATTGTTTTTATTAGATGCTAGTAGTTGGGCTAACACTATCGAGATAATATGAGATCCCTGATTACCTATACCTACTAATATTTTGTCTATTTTTAAACTAGAGTTTTGAATGAGGTATTTAAAAGCGAGTATTTTCAAATTACGAAATTGTTGCTTTTTATAGCCTGTTGTGGAATCCGTTTTTAGTATAGTACTTTAAAAACTAAAATAAACATTAAAGTTAGTTTCTCGTTTAATCCGTTAATTCATAATGCAATGCTTAATTTTAAGCGAGTAATACCTAGTTACTACGTTATAAAGAGACATTTCGTAGCAAACTAAATAATGATTTAGTTGTTGTTTAAATTAACGGATACTGGTTGAAAATTGATTTTTAAAGGAACTAGAGCTTACTTAGTTTGATATTGTTTTGAATGTTTCGACTGAACAGTTGATTGTCCACCCATCCATCATTTTATGGACTTTAGCTTGCATAGTTATCGATAAAAAGAGTTTGGTCCATTCTTAAGTATCTGACTGGTATTTTGGTTTTGATAAACTCGAATAATACGGAAGCATGATGCAAGAGCAATGAGATCTTGTAATGTCAATGTATGGATTGAGGTTATTCGATTAGTAACCTTTTGTAAGGTAATTGTTTTTATGGCGACTGGAGAATTCATAAATAATAATCTGCTACTTAGTCACCTGGTTTTCAATGAAAGATGTAAGTACGTAAATTGAGATTGAAGCCTTCAATCTGATTATTTTGGTCTAGGCATGTCTTACAACACATTACTTATCGACGTATAGTCAAAGTATTACAACCGATAAATTACGAGACGTAAGATTTACGCCCATTTCTGTGAAGAATACAAGTCTTATTATCGATTAAAATAAAGTCTAAAGTATTTTGGCGATGAATCAGTGAAATACAGCGTTGAACTCCTAGTTAAATGGGTCCATTCCGGGCTATGAATATTTCACGGCGCTTACACGTTTAGGTAGCGAGATTCACGCTCCGCTTTCGTAAAATCGTAAGTGTCATGATTATCTCACGGCGCTTACGACGTTTTGATGTCGCTACATGGGTGACGCGAATGTGCACGTGTCGCTGCGGCGCCATGACGGCTGACCTTGCCGCATTTCACAATGCGCAGGTGGCTTGCACCTGTGCGACCTTGGCCGGCCGGCCTATGCAAAAATACTCGAACGAAGGGGCATGGAGTAAAACGTCGTAAGGGCCATGCATATTTCACGGCGCTTACACTTTTAGGTCGCGAGATTCACGCCCCGCTTCCGTACCGACCGATGATGATGATGATGACTTACACAAAGTAGCGCCCTCTAACGGCTCTTTGCCGAACGAACAAGTGACGTCATTCGACGGATTGTTTGCCAAACTAACAAGTAGCACCATCTAGCGGATCATTTCTAAACTAATGCCTCTCCTCTCCCCTCGCAGCCATTGCGGTATTCTCGCTGCCAGCGCCTCCAAAAATGGTCGGCTAAGGTCTGCGCTGTCTTCCATGACGAGAGTGACATAGTCGCGTCTGTGAAGACGCCCAGTGACATAGAGCTCGATCGACCGATGAGAAAATGGTTCGGCGTCAGGGCTTCGCTGTCTAAGTCTGGATTCACTGGTGTCAACGGTCGAGAGTTGACTATGTGCTCGGCTTCCAGCAGTAATGTATGCAGAACTTCTTCGTGAGGTGCTCTCTCTTTGAGTGTTACCTTTAGTGACCTTTTCACGCTGCCTACGAGCCGTTCCCATGCACCGCCGGCGGAAGGGTTGCCGGGCGGTATCTTTTTCCAGGTTATGGCTCGCTCGATCAAAAATGGCTTTAAAGTGTCGGGCAGCGTCTTCTTGGCCTCTGCCAGTTCTCGCTCTGCGCCGTAGAAGTTGGTGGCGTTGTCAGAGTAAAGAACTGTAGGCGTGCCGCGTCGCGCTATCATTCTGCGCAAGGAAAGTATCATAGAGGCTGTAATAAACAGTAAACAAATATCTGAAATACTCATATTAATGTTATAGTACTGACTGATACTCTCTCAATAAAACAATTTAATTTAATAAAAGATTGTAGGTACTTATTTATTTGTGACATTATTGTTTTTATTTACCTGAACTGTTAAAGATTTCCGTACCACAACGACCTTTACAAAAATGGACTGCTACTAGAAAAGTGAGCCTTTGAATTTCAGAATCCACACCAACGTCCTCAAAACATTATTGTCATCTCACTGCAATAAGTTCGCGCCGCGCCCTAACTTGCACCCATTTACACTCTTTTTTTTTGTAATCTTATTTATTTTAAAAGCCATACATCTTATGATTAAGTCGGCTTAAAAATAAAAACATTGTAACTTAAACTTTAGGTGTTACTTAAAACAATTGGGGTTACTACTTAAGGAGTATTTTTATAATATTCAGATCTAAGGTCCAATGACTGTATAATGAAACTTAAAAATCTACCACTATATTCAGTTGTAAACCCTGAGCTTAAGATTTGATGGAAGAAGAAGAGGAGATCCCCCGCAGAGCACCGAGTTTCTTTTAAAAGATCCAACCTAGATTGTTCGTTGATTTTACACTCGAGAACTAAGTGAAGGAGGTCCTCCTCTCTCTCGCATCGTGTACAGTTTGGATCGTCTCTTTTTTTCATTACGAAATTAAATTTGTTGAGTGGGACGTGGTAAGTTCGGGTTCGAAAACAGATAACTATTTCCTTTCTGTTGAGGTTTCGAGAGGCAAACCAAGGTATGCGTGGTGGTTCGTCTACAATGGTCCTGTACCAGATACCTTTGTTTTTTGAGCACTCATTGAAATAGGATTTAAATTTAATGTAACTGTCGGTTTTAACTTTTGGAAGATGATCAGTATAGTGCGGTACCGTATCGAGAGGTATTCCGTTCTGTAGAGCCTCGGATGCAAGTGAGTCTGCTACCTCGTTACCCCTAATGCCCACGTGTGAAGGAATCCATTGCAAACGAACTTCAACCCCGTTACGTATCAATCTATGGATACATTTAATAATGAGGTAAGCTTCGTATCTACCGACACTGCCGCCCTTAGCACTTCCCAACAAATGTTGTAGACCGCTCTTCGAGTCTGTAAAGATTACAATATTACGGTATGTTGTCGACTCTATGTAATGTACTGCTTCATTAATTGCTGTCAGTTCGACTCCCATTATGGGTATACTTGGATTTTCAATAAGAAATTTGGCCCCAAAATTCGCAGCTTCATCGTAAAACGCGCAACTAGAACCGTGTCTAGTTTTGGACCCGTCAGTGTAAATTTGAATGTGATCTGAGAACTGTACGTCTATCATATCTTCGGTACGTTGCTTAAGATCGTGAATGAGTACTTGAGCTTTAGGTTCATTAATAGTGTTCACTTTATGCATTATCATTTTATCCCAAGGGAGTGTTTTAAGATCATAGGAAAGCAAACATTGGGGCAAAACTTCAAATTTTGACATGGGTAGGTTGGAGTACTTTCTGAAACTCTCAATCAACAGTGGAAGTTGGTTTTTGCGCCAATATCTTGCGCCCGAATCTAATGTGTTGTTTAATATTTCTAATTGTGTTCTCAAATAGTCGTATGTTCTAGAAGAGAGTTTCAGGAAGTATTTGTCACTTAAATAAGTTCTTCTGAAATTTAAGGGTGGAATACAAAGTTCGCTTTCCATTGCAAAAATTGGGGTGTCCCGAATAAAGCTTCCACAAAGGCGAAGACATTGGTTTTGGATTACGTCCAATCTCTGGAGAAGTTTAGAGCTGGCGTTACCGTAAATTATACATCCGTAATCAAGTCGAGATCGCACCAGTGCTAAATACAGTCTTCTTAAGTGAGTTGGGTGGACACCCCACTTTGAGTTACTTATGGAACTAAGAATGTTAACGTACGCAGTACACTTTTGTGCAGTTTCTAAAACATGTCGAGTCCAATTAAGGCGACTGTCTACTCAAACACCCAAAAACTTTGTACAATTAATAACCTCAATTTCAGTGTTATTTATACGTATACTAATAGCAGGTACTTTGTATTTTCTAGTAAAAATGCAGAGTTTAGTCTTTGTGATAGATAATTCTAATCCAATTTTCTCTAACATTGATGTAAAGATGTTAAGACTTGATTGAATGGTACTAGCACAAAGATCAATGTTTTGATTAATACAATACAGAGCGAAATCGTCGGCATATTGTGATACCTTAACTGTCTTAACGAGTGTGTTGCATAACTTAATTGTGACTATATTAAATAAAATAGGTGACATATGGTCACCTTGAGCTAAACCCTGTCTGCTTATTCGTGTTATTTCCCTACCATCCCGTAGCCTATATATCAAAAATCTTTCGTTTAAAAATTCTCTAATATATCTACACAGGAGCGGATCCACATCAAATTCAACTAAAGCGGTTATAAGAGGTTCAATTGCCACATTATTATAAGCGTTACTTATGTCTCCGTACGCGCATAAAACGTAATTTTTGTTTATAAACGCAGTTTCTGTATCTACAATGAACCTACTAAGATTGTCTTGACATGAAAGCCCACGACGGAAACCCAAAGTACTATCATTAAATAATTTGTTACTTTCGAAATGATATTCAAGGCGACGAGTTATCATTAAATTAAAGGTCTTACAAAGGCAGTTAATAAGTGAGATAGGACGATACTTAGTACTATCAGTATTTCTCTTTGGTATGGCTATAAGTTTGATCCTACGCCACTGATCTGGTATCTCACCTTTTTTATAAATTGTGTTAAATATGTGTAGAAGATATTCTTTCGCATTATCCGGTAAATGACTAATCATAGAATAAGTAATGGAATCTAAACCAGCCGAAGTATCTACTCTTTTAAGAATCAAATTTAGTTCTGAAAATGTAAATAAAAGTGGATTGGAACCATTCATATTAAAATCTAGGGGCTGAAAGGAAACACCATCAGGAGTGAGATCTGTTACAAACGAAACTGCGGTACTCTCTGGTAAGTAGTCTTTAGGACTTCGATAACCTTTAAGCCATCTGAGTTTCCTCCAAACCACACTGCTGGGCGTATTGCAGTCTATGCTATCACAAAACTCTTGCCATGAGTTCCTTTTTGCAAGCTTAATCAGTTTTCGAGCAATAATTACCTTTTCTTTGTAAATTAAGTAATTTTCAACCGTACGTGATTTCCTAAAGTGTTTAAGAGATAATCTTCTCTCTGCTACTGCCTTCGATAAATCAGGATTCCACCAAGGTTTTGGCTTGAATCTGTTAGGGTTAATACCGATTTTAATATAAGGAATGTTTTTGTTGGCACTTTCTTCAATTATGTCTATGAGTTTATCGTAATTACTTTGTACATTGTCTCCGAAATCTAATCCCTCACATGCAGATTTGATGTGTTGTGTATATTCTACCCAGTTGGCCCTTTTGATGTTTCTTTTCAATTCGCGGTTAATTTGAGTACTGTCTAACGTTTTAATAGAGATAATAAGGTGATCACTCCCAAACGATTCGTTAGTGACGTTCCAATCAAAGTCGAGTGAGAGATCAGCACTACAAAAAGAGATATCAGGTGATGTGCATACTATACTATCATTAAGCTTGGCGCAACGGGTAAAGTCTCCATTGTTAAGAAATACGTAGTTCTGTTCTAAGCTAGTGTCTGATAAAAGCCTACCCCGTGTGTCAGTTGTGTATGACCAAGCCGTGTGATGAGCATTGAAGTCACCGACTATTAGAGTTTTCTCGGAGAAGTGGCTGAAAAGCTCCTGGTAATCCCCAACGCCCACTGTGACATTTGAGGGAGAATAGACACCTATGATATGTTGAAGTTTATTGCTATTAAGGACTTCAAGGCACAAAAGGTCAATAATATCATAATTTCTTGGAAGAGTTTTTAGAATGCAGTGTATAGATTGGTGGACCATGATAGCTAGACCCCCATATCCATCTGGTCGATCCTTTCTAAAGACAGAGTAACCTGTTAATTTAATTTGGCTATCACAATCCAGCCAAGTTTCAGAGAGAATGCATATGTGTACTTTTTCGTTATTTAGATATGAATCCAATTCACTTAATTTTGGTATTAGACTTTGGCAGTTCCATTGAATAATATTAAGCTTGAAACGTGTACTTAAGTGCATTAATTAATAAAAAAAAAAAAAAAAAATTAAAGAAAATTGGTACTTAAAAGTAACTTACTTATTTGTTGTGGGATTTCCCTTGCGAGATAAGAGCTTTAGTTTACTTACAATACGTGTGAGTCTGTTCTTAACACTACGACGTGAGATGTTAGGTATCAAGTCAGTATACATTTCAATCAGGGCATCGATATCTTCTGTGTAACTGGAAGTGATTTCTGAGATGTCCTTAACTCCATATGTGTCTGTGAGATATTGTTTAACTTGTTTTCCAGATAGTGGGTACGTTTTACAGGAATTGGTTATGAAGTTCTCCAAGTGGTCCCAATTAATTGATTCCAGATCACTGTGAGGTGTTTTCTTGAGTTTCTTTCCACTCTTGGATTTGTATACTTCGTCTGAGCTGGACTGGGACAAGTTGTCGAAATCCTCATCACTGTTTCCGTTGCTAGATATACAGTCTTTTGTTGCTTCGGACTCCGTTAAATCAGTATTTGTCGAAGTTTCAGTAGGTGGATGTGGACGTTTGAAAATTTGTGGTTCCGTTGGATGAGAAGTATCCTGTGTTTCTTGGTTGAAAACATTCATTTCGTTGGTGTTATTTGGGCATTTAGAGGCAACGTGACCGTCTTTTTTGCATATAAAGCAAGTCATTGTATCTGATGAAAAATAAATCCAGTAACTCGTTTCTTCAAAATCAATAGATATTTTTTCTGGAAGTCGGGTGAAATCCTCGGGTGTTACGTAAACTTGTCTTCGGAAGCTTAGAATGTGATTGTAGCCAGTTTCATTGAAACCAGCACGTAGGAAAGATATGGGTGACTGTGGCGTGATATTCATTTCTAGCAGTTTCTTTTCTATTTCAATGTGCGGTATAATAGGGCACACGTTAGATATAATGATACGTTTGTTTCTGCTGATAAGCGGTCGGATGGGCAGTTTTTGTTTTTGGATTGTGACATATTTCTTATTATCAATGATCTCATCAGCGATTTCCTTTGACGAAAGGTAGATACAAATTCTATTGTTTGCTATTCTTGACAAAAAACGGATTTGAGATGGGTCGATTATTCTACCTAAAGCTTGAGCATAATCTTTTATTTGTACATTTTCTATAGCATCGATGATGATTGCTTGGTCCTTTTTGGGGAACGTGGTGGTTTGTGTCACAGTAGCATAACTAGGGTTATTGTCTAACGTTTGGGAGCTCATTTTGTTCCTGTAGTCAGAAACGATTAGAAATTTGCGATATTGTCACTTATCAAAGATAAATAAAGTCCGATTCCATCATTAGGCACTTTACACAATGAGGGTAGAAATATCACTCGTGAAAATCATGGTATAATAATATACTCCGCCTGGTACTCCATTCCCGTCTTTTCTAGGTCACCTAACTGACACGGGCTTACGTCATCATGCGACAGCGCTATATGATAATATGCGATAGCGCTATATATAGCGGCCATGTTGTTGTGACGTAGCCCCGTGTCACTCTGGGAATGGAAGACCATGTTTTATTAGACTATGGTGAAAATATAATTCACTAGCGCGCGCAGATAACGACCGGTCTCGGTGGCAGGTCAACGACCACTGCCCATTTACACTCTTACTAGGTGATGATATTTATACGCATAAAAATACCTAGGTATGACAGGAACAAATATGTAATGCCTTCAAAATAAGAAATAAATAAGGTCTGTTTAACTTTGTAAATCTACAATAGTTCACCTCATCAACCCAAATAGTGACCCTGCACCGGCTAAGCGTTTCAACAAAAATCACCCAAACTATTCAACATCGGTATTTAATCCACGTAAAATCCACGTAATCCACGTAAATCATAACCAATGATTTAATAGATTTAAACTAGGTGTTAAGACAAAAGATTCTGTCTCTGGCAATTTAGTTTTAAATAAATATAATGAAAAATACTGCAAACATGGAAAGTATATCCACCTGGTGCATCAAAATATTCAATGTATTAGAGGAAAAAATTTACAGATAGAACTTTTTTTGAATGATTTTAATATTGATATTTTATGTCTTACTGAACATTGGTTAAATAATAATGAATTAATGCCCCAATTTAATAATCACCAGGCGGGAAGTTCGTTCACCAGACTTAGTTCCATACATGGTGGGTCATTAATTATATTAAATAGTCAGTTAAAATTTAAGGAACGTAAGGACATTGTATCCATGTCTGTTGAACGGACTATAGAACTAAGTGCAGTAGAATTAGAGCAATTTATTGTTGTCTGTGTGTATAGGCCGCCATTAAGTAATTTTGAATTATTTGAAAACATAATGGAATCTGCCCTACTTAAAATATCATCTTCTAGTAAGAAATTGCTTATATGCGGCGACTTTAATGTAAATATTATGGAAAATTCAACAATGTCTTGTAGATTATTGAATCTTTTTAAATGTTGTAATCTCAACCACATGTTTATGGAGCCCACTAGAGTGACTGCTACTAGTGCAACCTGTATAGATAATATTTTCACAAATATTTTTCCTATTGCTAAAAAAGTTATCAGCAATTTAGAATCAGACCACTTAGGTCAATTAATGGTATTTGAGGCATTAAGGAAAAATACCATGAGAAAACAAATAACTTTTGTACCAGTAACCTCGGACCGCGTGGAAAGAATGAAGCTAAGTTTAGTTCAGGCGCTACCCTTTTTGTCTTCCGATATGAGTCCTAATAGTATGTATAATTCATTCTTTCACACTTTTATGGATCATTATAATGCGATATTCACCTCAAAATCGGTCGTAGTTAGTGGTGCATCAGTTTTTAGTGAGTGGGCTACTGCGGACTTATATCAAAGAAGACGTGAACTGTATGCCTTATATGAGGAACGGCGGTTTAATCAGAGTGATGAATTTAAAGAACATGTGAAGGAGTATTCGAAGAAGTTTAAAGTAGATTGTCATATAGCTAAGCGAAATTATCTAAGTCAGAAAATAAAAAGTAGTTCCGACATTGTTAAAGCAACCTGGAAAGTTATAAATGTGGAGACTGGTCGCTCGAAACATACAATTAAAGAACTTAAACTAAACATTGATAACAAAATTATAGATTCCAATTTAGAAGTAGCTACAGAATTTGAAAAATTTTTCAACGAGGTACCAGTATCCACAACTAAGGATTTAAATTCATCAACCTCATCTGCTGTTACATTATTAAAACATAACGCTCCAGAGTGTTGTGGAGACCTTCATTTTGAACATGTTTGTACCTCAGATGTAATAAAGGCGTTTAAATCAATTAATGTCAAAAAAACTAATGACCTCTGGGGAGTCTCTGTCCATGCTGTCAAATCCTTAGTAGAAATTGTAGCGCCTGACTTGGTAGTTATATTTAACAACAGTGTTGATTGCGGCGAGTTTCCTGATCTAATGAAACATAGTAAAGTAATTCCTTTATTTAAATCTGGTAGCAGCTCTGACCCCACTAACTTTAGACCGATATCTGTGCTACCAACATTTAGCAAGATTTTTGAAAAATTAGTTCTTTCTCAATTAATACGATATTTTAACGTTAATAATTTGATGCATAATAAGCAGTTTGGTTTTACACGGGGTCGCTCAACAACCGATGCTGGTGTTGAGCTAATTAAGCATATTTTCGATGCCTGGGAGGAGTCACGAGATGCTTTAGGTGTCTTCTGTGATTTATCTAAGGCCTTCGACTGTGTTTGTCATGAAACATTAATCAGGAAACTTCATTATTACGGAGTTAGAGGATCGGCACTGAATTTACTTAAGTCCTACTTAAATGGTAGAATACAAAGGGTCGATGTGAGTGGACAGCGATCACCTGGGTCATTGGTCTCTATGGGTGTACCACAGGGGTCAATATTGGGGCCTTTCCTGTTCCTTATCTACATAAATGACTTGCCATTCCTTGTTAAGACCCACCATGATATAGTATTGTTTGCAGACGACACCTCACTTATTTTCAAAGTCAAACGTCAGCAACAAGCTTACAATGATGTAAACAATGCTATTTCAAAAGTAGTAAATTGGTTCAATGTTAATAATTTACTGTTAAATGAGAAAAAGACCAAATGTATTAAGTTTGTCACTAGTAGTAACGTAAGGCATGTACAAACAAGTGTCATTGTGAAGGATGAGGAATTGGAATTAGTTGATAGTACAGTTTTTCTTGGAATAACTTTAGATTCTAAACTCCAGTGGGGTCCCCATATTGCTACTCTTTCGAATAGACTGAGCTCTGCAGCTTTTGCAGTGAGCAAAATCCGTCAGTTAACTGATGTGAAAACAGCTCGATTAGTATATTTTAGTTACTTCCATAGCATTATGGCATATGGTATTTTACTGTGGGGCGGTGCTTCAGAGATAAATACCATTTTTGTTCTGCAGAAGAGGGCTATTCGAGCAATATACAAAATGAACCATAGAGACTCACTTAGAGATAAATTTAAGGAAATTGACATAATGACAGTGCACTGTCAATACATTTATGAGAATATTCTGTATGTACATAAAAATATTGTAAATTTTAGGAAAAATTGTGAAATTCATAATATTAATACTAGAAATAAACATAAGCTCGCAGTGCCCTTCACTCGGCTCCATAAAATTAAAAAATCATTCATGGGTAATTGTGTAAGATTTTATAATAAACTTCCAAACCATATTACTGAATTATCTATTAATAAATTTAAGAATTATGTAAAGCGTAAACTTATTTCTAAAGCTTATTATACCACACAAGACTACATGAATGATATTACAACGTGGGATTAATTGTTATTCGAAATGATTATTTATTTATTAGGTATATTTGATTATTGATGAGGAAATGGATATTCCGATGTAATACTATCTACTTCTTTTGTTACTTATGCTTTTTTTTGACATTTAGATTTTATTCTAGAAATTCTAGACTAGTATTTTTTTATACAATCTTTTTAATGTTTGACGATCCTTTTGTGAAATTTTTAGTGTTAAATTTGATATGTATAATAATCCAGTTTTATTATGGCATAATACTAACATCAATAAATTGCTCTGATAATTAGATTAAGATTAATTACGATTCATAAGAGCTTGTTGCTAGGCCTACATGAATAAAGTAAATTTTGTTTGTTTGTTTGTTGTTTGTAACCTTGCTTCTTATGTTGTCAAAATAAGAAACCCTAACCAGCTTCTGTTGCCGAAATCAGTAGATAAAAACTAAGAATGTTAGGTTATTTTTATATTTAATTTTAATAATAAACTGAAATAAATGTCATATACTAAGAAAAAGTGACCAAGGCCTCCAGTGCCACAGGCTGGAATCGAACCAGCGTCCTCTGCTATCGCGGCAGGTGCCTGAACCACTCGGCCACCAGGCCACAGCGACATAGGTCGAATTTTTCCAAGTATATGTACTTCTTAATTAAAATATTTTTCTGGAAAATAATTTAATTTGTTCAAATACTTCTAATAGTATTAATTTTAATAATCAATTCTATACCCTCAAATAACAGGAGAGATCTTGTTATGTTGTTTCGAGCGGGTGATGGGAGTAGAAGTCAAACACCTTATGTGTGATAGTATAAGAACGTATATTCTCTAAATGCCTGCCTATATATACACGTTAGGTTGCGCTGACACAAGCAATACGCGTTTATGTCGCAGTAAACCAAAGCGTTACTGCTAAACACTAAAAGTGAACAATCGCCATATTACACCTCCCCCGGACGTTCCTCTCACCGCCGGGGTGGCAGAAGAAAAAAATTTAACGCATGTTACTTGTTTACATTTTTTTCTGAAATCAATAAAAAAAAAATGTTAATAAATTATATAGGTATAATGCAAACAATCTTTATTTAGCTTGATTTTATGTGTCGTATTAATGTCGTAGTCCTTGTAAAAAAATATCGTTATCTTTTAATAAGAAAATATTATCTTCACTTAAAATGTTATCATCTCTCAAACGTTAAAATATTAATTTACTTCCTTTTCTCATAAATTATAAATCTCTTTCTTTAAAAACATTTACCTACTCTTCATCTTTAAAACATTTACTATTCAACTTTAAAACATTTAAAAACATTTGGTATTTGACTTTAAAATATTCACTCTCGCTGTTTATAGTTACGGTACCCTATAAATCTCGTAATAAAAATAACTAATGCCGAATTAAGACGGAGTCCTATACTCCTAACAAAATCAATGGGAATGGTTACCCAGGGCATGGTCACCCTATATTCATAACTATACGTGGGATTGGTTACCCGAGGGCATGGTCACCCTATAAAACGTCAACAATGGGCTACGCTCCCGTGCGTACCCGTGACTAAATATAATATCGGCATATCAGGCCAGGCTGTACGGCTCTGCCTGTACCTAGAGACACAAATACATTAAGACAATAAGTCTCCTACAACTTTCACGGAGGATACTGTATATCACACTATGATCAAGTACGAAGGACTAGTGCTCTAGCTAAGAGGTCACATAATACGAATGTGCCTATAACTCCTAAAAATACTCCTATCTATGTACCGTTTGAAAAAAAAACTTTGTTACTAATTAAAAGAAATAATAATTAACCCCTCGCTGCATATCAGATGATCAGTCTGATATGTGGCTAAGGTATTAATCATCCCTAAGAACCAACTACTGTTATTGTTGTAAAATTTTCTAAGTGTGGGTATCAAATTTCATTCACTGAATATTTAAACTTGCCTTAAATCGACGCGCGGCACGCGTCCTACTTACGTTTTGCTGACTCGCGCACCTATTGTTCGGCGCGTGTTAGTAATTGCGAAATAATTAATTGAGGACACAATTCGACACGTACAATAGTTATATTAAATTATGAATTCTAAGGTTTTATGTTTTGAAATTATTTATGTTCGAAACTGAATAGAGTTTAGCGACAATCTTTTATATGATTTTTTTTTTATATGAGCTTTTAGAAAAAACATGAGCAAACTTAAAAATTATGAGGAGAAGAGAGAATATGGTAGTACGACCTGACTTATAATTCCGTGACTTCTCTGCGTCTGTACCCGCGTCCTCGTCCTAGTCCGGAGAACGTTCTTGGTAGATGGAGTGGCGGGATGCTTGGGTTGGTTTCTCCGCGGGTCCGGGGCGTTGCTCTTACTCTCGCTGTCGGTCTCGACATTGCCGGGTCCTGGTGTGCTGTTGGGTGGCTGGCTGGATTTGCTGGTTGGGGTCGCTGGCGTGCGAAACGTGCTGCCCCTGGCTGTAGCGGTGCTCTCGGTGGTCGTCTCGCCGTCATTTGCAGGGCTTCTCCCGTTGCTGTCGGCGTGGTTGGCAGTATGCTTGGAGTTACTGCGGTTTGTTCCGTGGCGCTGCATTGGTGCTGCGTTGCTGCTGGTGCCGTGGTCTCTATGGGTGCTGCAGCGGACACCATTATAAGGGCGTTGGCCGCCTCTTGCACCGTCCTTACTCCGTTTGTGACTGTAATGCGCAAGCTTCTCAGGACCTGAATCGGTCCGACTAGTTCCACCTGAGTTCCTCGAATCGTGATCTTGATGGACTCCATCTTCCTTTTGTCTGCTTCTGCTTGGTCTTGATTTGGTTGATTTGGTTGATGGCAGTGGTGGTGTGACTTGAACAGAAGATTCTTCTTTGGTTTCTACTGCAGGGTCGCCATGAGATATAAGATGCTTGTGAGGAGGTGGTGGAGCGTAGGACGGGCAGAATCGGGGCACTAAATAGTATAAATGATAACTACCAGCGTAGATTAAGCAGTGAACACCTTTATTGGTAAAGCGTCCTATTTTATACAAGTAGATTGTCGCTGATACAAGCAATATGCGTTTATGTCGCAGTAAACCAAACTGTTACTGCTAAATACGGAAAGTGGACATTTGCCACATTACACCTCCCCCGAAAGTTCCCCTCACCGCCGGGGTGGCAGAAGAAAAAATTTAAACGCAAGACTACAACCCACATAACCAATCACACTTTCAACGCAAGAATCCACGTAGTCAGAACCAACCACCATTAAGAACCAAGAAAAAAGAAGAACCACCCAACATCAAAAAACGGAAACCAAGTTAAGAAGAGAAATCAAGAAGAGCGAAGATCGAAGAGCGTTGTCCAGGGTTATCCCGGCCCACCATAATCATCGGAAGCAGAGCCAGCCAGCCATATGAAGCGTCAAGCGAGTGCCACGTGGAGGTGCCAGCTCGCCAGGCCGCGCCAACAGCTGCCAAGAATGCCGGTCGCGAACTCGCACCGAACCGGACGAAGACGAAGCCGAGGACGGCCAGCCACGCAGCAATAGGATGTAAATCCTACGTGTAATTTAGTATTTTATTTTATTTTCTCTAAATGACAATGTGCGATCAAAACCGGTTTCTAGGGTGAATGATTGATTCTAACCTGAACTGGAAATGGAAACTGAAAAACCCCTTATATCTCAGGACGCCTTAAGATCTGTGTACTATAAACATTTCCACTCATTAATATCGTATGGAACAATAATATGGGGAAACTCGACAGATGCAAAACGAGTTTTAATCATTCAAAAACGCGCGCTACGCATTTTGGCTGGAGTGAATACTAGATACTCGTAGATCTGTTTGTAGAATATTGCAGCATTATGACGTACTTTTCTTTATATCTTTTTGAAATCATTATGTACGTGAGAAACAATATATCTGAATTTAAACGGGTTCACGTTGAGGGTATAAACGTCCGTTCCACGGGACGGCTAAGAACGGTTCCTCGCCGTATATAATACTAATTAATTAATTAAATAATTTTAATCTCTATTATTGTGTTGTGTTGTGTCATTATTGTGTTTGTGTTGACTTGTAAGACAGAAGTGACAAACTTCCACCTGCACAATAAAGGGGCTAAATTTGAACCCCCGACATTTCCTTCGGTGGGTCAGTACTAAAATACAATCCAACGCCAAAGTACCTTGGAGTGACCCTGGACCGCAGTCTCACTTATGCTCCGCACACTCGCAACAACCTCCTGCACAAAGTGGCTGGCATCACATGGGGGCAAAAGCCGACGTACTTCGTAACACTGCTCTTAGCCTAGTCTACTCAACAGTGGAATACTGCGCACCTATCTGGCTAAACAGTGCACACACAAGGCGAGTAGACGTACACCTAAACCAAACCATGAGGTGCATTTCCGGACCCATCAAAAGTACTCCGGTCCAGTGGCTTCCAACCCTTAGTCATATACCGCCTCCACACTTAAGGAGACAGCAAGCGCTAACTAGTACGTGAGGCACAGAAGATCTTGATCCACTCCAAACTAGCTGCCCATGCTGAATTTGAGAACCCTCCTACACACCGGTTAAAATCTCGACACCCTCCTCACCGAACTGCAAGAAACCTTATGAAAGCAAACTTTAATATCTCGGACAAATGGGAAGAGGAATGGAACGATAACCCCCCGAAAGGATTGGGAATACTGGGATTACTATCATTCCTACAGTAAAACCACCTGGCTTCTCATTGCCTAGAACAGAATAGTGCCAACTGAATAGGCTGCGAACCGGCTGCGGTCGCTCACGAGCATTCCTGCACAAATGTGGACGGATAGAGTCTCCAAAGTGCGATTGCGGGGCTCCTGGGCAGGAAATCGAGCACATCACTCAGTACTGCCCACTTAGCAAATACGACGGAAACCCTGCACACCTGTTTACCCTCGGCAGTGACGTAATCCAATGGATACAAAACCTTAGAAGAGCTTTATAAGCGACTGAACAATTAAGCCATACGAATAAATAAATTGTGTTTGTTATACCTAACTTATGACCGTAGTTGGTCGAACTAAAAATAATTTAACTCATTTACTTTTGTGTGAACATAAAAGCAGCACGAGACAGATTACTCAGTAACGATGGCGATTGGTGTTAGTGATTTTGAAAAACACTGCTCAGCTTCATGACCCACTTTCAAACACTTCGTACATTACTATGAATTATACTTCACTTGTTCTTCCGAGAGATTATTATAACTTGTAGTAGTGTTCTGGTACGGCCGTTGTCACAATATTTAGAGAATCCGTTAAAAAACGAATTTTTGTAGGCGCCTAGCCTACATATATTGAATAGCAAATTTTTTCCTCCCCCCAACCCGCACCAGCCGCCGCCCGCTTCATCGATACGTCACCTCGTCATTCTTTGTTCTTGTGCGCCGTTGTTCACACGCATCATCAATCATGGATAGGGCATCGATTCGTCGAAAGTTAGAAAATCTTATGCGAAATCTAAAGCGAACGAGATCACCATCTCGATCAGATTCTTCACCTGATCGTGCTTCTCCTCCAAAAAGGCGTTGTCGAAGAAGAATTATTTCTACCGACACATCGGAATCAGAACCTGACAACGAAAATATCAACGGTAAGTTTATATTTCGTATAGGTATCATCCTTGTTGCAAGTATTGTCTGGATGGCTTACGCAACAAGCAGCCCGTTACGTAGTTGCAAGTATCGCCTGGATGGCATACGCAACTAAAAAATCTGCCAGTTGCAAGTACTACCTGAATGGTATACGCAACTATGCATAAGATTTAAAATTGTACAAAAAATTATCGTACTAAAAGGGTATAAAGCCATTGACCTACATTCCGCTGCAAGTGTCGACTGCATGTCTCACGCAATGATATAAGGTCTACCCTCATAATATATTTTTTTTAATTTTACGCGCTCGATGTTATTAAAATTGGTTAATACTGAAGAGTATCATTTTCTTAATTTCAGTTGCCAACGAACTACAAGATGAAGTCGAAACAGACGACGTATTTACACTTTTGGGCGAGGATCCAACGCAAAATAAGGAATACAGCGATGATATTCATGCTCATCTCGCCGTTAGATGGACTCACATCTTTTCAAAGGGTTTGAAAAAAGAACTCCGCTCGGATTTATTAAAAAAGTACGTACCTCCAGCTAATTGTACTTTTTTGGAGGCTCCAATGCTTAATGAAGAAATAAAGGCAGCTGTTATAGATTCTTCAGTAAAGCGGGATGAAAAACTAGTCATAAAGCAGTCTCAACTTGGATCCGGTATTACTTGCTTAGGTCGAGCGCTAGATGTCGCTTTTAAAATACCAGACAAACAGTCTCGCGACTTGATTGTTAAACATTTAGGTGAAGCAGGACAAATATTATGCGATTTACATTATTTGGACACAATAACACGAAGATCCTTGTTAACTCATGGACTTAACAAAAATACAAAGGATGCCGTAAAGGACCTCACACGAGACAAGCTTTTATTTGGCGAAAGTCTTTCAGAGACATTAAAGGCTATAAAAGCATGTTCTAGATCCGCATCGGACATAAAAAATAAGCCTGCAAAATCCGCTCAGCGTTCAAATGACAGCACAGCTGGGCCTAGCACACACAGGACTGCACCAAACTCTTTAAACTGGAGGGGCCCGTCGCGTCGCACAGCGTATCAAGCGATGACGACGGGTGGCTATCGGGACCGTCGCCAGTCAGCAGCTGCTCCAGCCCGGCGACAGTACAACCGGAACTTCAGGCACCCATCGTCGACGACGTCGACATCGACCAAGAGATATTAGCTCATTCTCAGGTAATGCAGTCTGCGGGAAAATTGCAGTATTTTTATGCTCAGTGGCAACAAATAACCACTGATGAAGTTATTTTGTCTTGGGTTAGAGGTTTTAAAATACCCTTTTCTCGAAAGGTACATCAAAATGAACCTCTTATTACTCTTCCTCATAATGCCGACGAGGATAAGTGTTTTTTAAAGGAAATTCGAGAACTGATTTTTAAAGGGGTAATAAATGAATGTTTACCTTGTAAAAATCAATTTGTATCTAGAATTTTCTTGCTAAGCAAACCAAATGGCGACAAACGAATGATACTTAACCTAAAAGAATTAAATAAATTTATTGACACAGCTCATTTCAAGTTAGAAGATCTTAGAACGGCAATAAGATTATTATCAAAAAATTGTTTTATGTGTTGTGTGGATTTAAAAGATGCTTATTATGCTATCAGTATTGATAAAAATTATAGGAAATTTCTTCGATTTCAATACAAGTCTAAATTATTCCAATTTACAGTGCTACCGTTCGGACTTAATGTAGCTCCTTATATTTTCACGAAATTAATGAAGCCGGTGATGCAACACTTAAGAACACAAGGTCATTTGTCTGTCATTTATTTAGATGACACTTTGTTATTGGCCGACTCTTACAAAAAATGTAAAGAAAATTTGTCAGACACATTAACTCTATTCGAATCATTAGGATTTACTGTTAATTATGAAAAAAGTCAACTGATACCTCAAATAACAAGTAAATTTCTGGGTTTTATTTTAAATTCGAAAAAATTGTCTATTGCTCTTCCAGACAACAAGCGCTCTTCGATAAAATCCGAACTTTTAAAGCTAAAAGACATGACACGTTGCACTGTAAGAGAGTTTGCTAGAGTGATAGGGTTACTTGGCTCAGCTTGCCCAGCAATAACTTATGGCTTGGCTCATACAAAGTTGTTTGAACGTGTTAAATACTTACAGTTAAAAGGAAATGAAGATTATGATAAAACATTTAACATTCCTAAATATTTACAAATTGATTTTAAATGGTGGTTAGATCATATTGACACTTCAATCAGCTTAATAAGAGATCAAAAATACGCTATTGAAATTTATTCAGACTCCTCTCTGAGCGGCTGGGGTGCGGCTTGTAACAATAAAACCGCAAATGGATTTTGGTCTCATGATGAAGCTAATAAACATATAAATGAGTTAGAACTTATCGCAGCTTACTTTGCTTTGAAGATCTTTGGAAAAGATTATTATAATTCCCAAATACTTTTGAGGATCGATAATAAAACTGCTATTGCTTATATAAACAGAATGGGCGGCATTCAGTATCCCCATTTAAACAAAGTAGCTAGAGATATATGGGATTGGTGTGAAGCTAGAAGTAACTTCGTGTTTGCTTCATATATTACATCAGCTGATAATAATGTAGCCGATTTTGAATCTAGACGGTTAAATGATGATACTGAATGGCAGCTCAATGATTACGCTTATGAGATGATTATAAGAAAACTCGCTATACCAGAAATTGATTTGTTTGCCAGCCGTTTAAATCATAAATGTGAAAATTATGTATCATGGCACGGGGACCCAAATTCAGTTGCAAGTGATGCATTTACATTGAACTGGAAAGGTTATTTATTTTATGCTTTTCCTCCGTTTTGTTTGATTCTAAAAGTTTTGTCTAAAATTGTTTCAGACAAAGCTAAAGGGATTGTTGTCGTACCCAACTGGCCTAATCAACCATGGTTTCCTATGTACAAACGTTTATTGATATCAGAACTTGTGATTCTGGATGCTAATCCAAGATTATTATCGTCTCCTTCCAGAATCACGCATCCGCTTCACAGAACACTGTCTTTGATGGCAGGAATTTTATGCGGGAAGCGTTCATAAGAAGAGGAGCTCCGACAGAAGCATTAGATATATTAATAGATTCGATATCTCAAAACACATTCAAACAATATCAGTGTTGTATGAAAGAATGGCTAAACTTTTGTAATCAAAACAATCACGATTATTATAGTGCATCAACGTCAATTATTTTAAAGTTTTTATCATCGATTTACAATCGCGGTGCCAAATATGGTACAATAAATACCTATAAATCAGCTTTAGTTATGCTATTAGGCGATGAAGTTAATCACGATTTAATATCAAGATTCTTAAAAGGTGTTTATAGGCGAGTTCCTTCTGTACCGAGGTATAATTCAACTTGGGACACTTCAGTTGTACTCAATTATTTAAGTAATTTAAATAATGATCTTATATCGCTAGAGATGTTATCAAAAAAGTTGATTACATTACTCGCGTTGGTAACTGCACATCGTTTACAAACTCTTTCAATTATAAAAGTCTGCAATATTGAAAAAACCGATACCAAAATATGCATAAAAATTCCTGATTTTATAAAAACCTCTGGGTTAAATAGAACTCAGCCTATTTTGGTTTTACCTTTCTTTTTGGAACGTCCAGAGATATGTCCAGCCAAAACTTTAACAGTTTATTTAGATCGTACACAAGCATTACGAAACAACAACAATGTTGATGAACTGTTCATAGGGCTCAAAAAACCTCACTCCCGAGTATCGTCACAGACACTCAGTCGGTGGGTGAAACTAATGCTTAAAGAAAGTGGAATAAACACCACAATCTTTAACGCTTATAGCACCCGACATGCTTCCACTTCAGCTGCACAAAGGCACGGACTAGTCTACTAGGACGAGCAATCGCCATATTGAGTAGCGTACCCCGGAAGAAAACATTATTTTTGTATTAAACTTAGATGGCGTTTGTCATTCAGCGGGCTGTAGGTTGTGTAGTGTATTCCGCAAGAGGTCGCTGCCACTAGAAGAGTTGTAGACATTGTAGTTGTTAGGTGTAGTTCTTAGTTTTTCTTATACGAGCGGATAGATGGCGCAATAATTTGTATACTACCGCATCATTTGCGTTTCTATGTGTGAACAGCGCATCTGTACACGTGTCATTGTGTGAGTTAGTTGCTTTGCTTTGCAGTAAACATTCGATGTTTTAGATAAAAATGGTCTTCACTTCACAGCAAGATGTGTTATTGTTAATCGTGTAAACACTAGCAGAAGTAGTGACTGCAAATTTTATAGATTTCCAAAAGTAGTGTGGAAACAAGAACAGCGCAATAAATGGATAATTGCCGTAAGGAGAAAAAAAGTAAGTCACCTAACCTAACCTCTAAAATCATATTACCTTCCTTAAATACGCAATCATTTGATTTATGTTATAATCGTATGAAGTTTTAACGGTGAATTATTTTGTTACAGTCCCGATGGATCTCTATGGCACCCAATTTGCAGTGCTCACTTTATCGGTGGTAGAAAGGCTGATGAACAAGTCAGTCCCAGTTATGTTCCAAGGATATTTCCCCCGCAGTAAAAAACAAAACGGATTGACGAAAATGCGGCAATATCGAGGTTTCAACGTTATATGGAACGAAGAAACGCGAAAAAAATAGAAGCAGTTAATGCTATTAATACAACTAAGTAATACAAGTGACTTTGAATTGCTGGAAAACAGTGTCAAGAATATTCTGCTCGTATGTTGAAGAAATAGCAGCTGGTACATCAAATTAGGTTTTTTGGCCAGACAAAAATGTTGTGCAGCAGACAATGCCAGAATGCTTCTGTCCGGAG
This sequence comes from Cydia splendana, assembly GCF_910591565.1. Lineage (NCBI taxonomy): Eukaryota > Metazoa > Arthropoda > Insecta > Lepidoptera > Tortricidae > Cydia > Cydia splendana. Next base: position 258,327 of record NW_026946911.1, read on the forward strand.
TATAGTAACACTAGTCATTATTGATTGTACAGAGTTTCCTATAGAAGTACCATCAAGTGTTGATAATCGTGTGTATTGCTACTCACTCTATAAAAAGTGCTTATTAGTATTACTCCAGGAGGCTTCATTTCGTTCAAGTCAAAAGTAAGTGGTGAAAGAAAAAGTGTCTCCCAAATAACGGTAGTCAGGATTAGTCGACTACTTAGAAAATGGGGATATTGTATTGGCTGATAAGGGATTTCCGGCAATAAAGAAGGTAATTGATGAAAGTGGAAAAGAAAGTGCTATTATTATGCCACATTTTCTCCAGAATAAAGGTGAATTTACAAGGGAAGAGACCGATGCAACTTATAAAATAGCTCGAGTCAGAATTCATGCCGAAAGAATAATGCAGCACTTATATATACCTGTAAATTTATTTTATCATATTGATGATATATTACATGTTTGTTGTGTACTGGTAAACCTGCAACCACCTATATTTTCAAACAAATAAAACAACAGTTATTTTTTACAATATTTACATTATTTAAAAAGCTATTAAAACATTTTTAATTTAAATTTGTTTTTATTTCACACATAAAACCTGTAAATGTTATGTGACTTTTCATGTCTGAAGGACCCTTATGCACATGGAGCATAAGGAACCACAGACATTGACCGCCACATATTTATAACATGGGCCTGTGGACCTATGAAAATGTGTCAGTCAGGTTAGGGTTTAATATGACCAAGCACTGGACTGATCAACATTTTCATAAGTCTAATGTACAGTTGAATTGAAAGGCGAATACAACAAACATGGAACAAGTACTGGAGCCTAAAAGGTATATTTAAAAGTAACATGCCAATAGCCATTAAAACTAAAGTCCTAAACTCAAGTGTCTTGCCATGTATGACATACGGAAGCCAAACTTGGAAATTCACGGCAAAAGCTCAAAGAAAAATCATTACATGTCAACGGGCGCTAGAAAGAAGCATGCTCAATATAAGAAAAATAGATAAAATAACACACTCAAAAATAAGAGAAAAAACAGGAGCAACAGATGCCTTGAGCTATGCAAAAAGACTAAAATGGAAGTGGGCAGGCCACACAGCAAGGCTTACAGATAAGAGATGGACATTAATAGTCACCAAATGGAGAGGTCCACTTGGCAAAAGAGGCCGGGGCAGACCACAAATGCGTTGGGAGGAAGACTTAAAAAGAACAGCCGGCACAGAGTGGATGGCGACAGCACAAGACAGGGACAAATGGGCAGCAATGGAGGAGGCCTTTACCCACTAGGGATTCATTAGTAACAACACATATTATAAGTCATAGTTTTATTTTAAATTTTTTTATGTAAACACGTTACAATGAATAAAGGGCTTTTTTATTTTTATTTTTTATAATGTACAGTCAAGTTCATAAATGTGTGTACATTTTTTCACCATATTACAATGGATAAAGATAAAGAAATTTATACATATTTATGAACTCGACTGTACATACCATTTGTCATATATTTCTTTATTTCAGTCACATGCATAAACTTACAGCTAAGGATGCCAAAACGCTTATGCGATAGGGACAATACATACATCAAAATCAAACATAGTCTAAAGATTCAAACATTAAAACAAAACAAAAACAATCAAATAAGGTCAGGTTAATATTTAGGTATGCTAGGATTCTAAGATATTAAAATGTTGAGTTCCTTACTTACAGCTAGGTATGTGTATTGCTAATTTTAACAAAGTGTGATACTGCAATATTCGGCTACTTTACTATACTTACATATAAAAAAAAACAGTAATAAACATTTTGAGTTAACAACATTTAAACATATAAATTATTATTTTTAACTAAACTTAATTAATCAGTATGCTTCATGCCTGTATGACAATGATGCTAACTGTACTTATTGAGATCAGTAGTACCTTACCTTTTATTACATATTTTAAAAGTTAATTACCTAACATTGTATTGATTATATTTTTACCTGTAAAACTATGCTTTGGCTGGTTTTTCTCACTCAAAGTTTGGTTTGTTCTTGTAGAATACAAGAGCGGTAGATAATGAGCGAAGTAAAATTCTTCACTTTTTAGAATTGCTGCTTTAATAAAGTCTTCGTCTCTGTCTGCTCTTACTATACAATACAACTACCTTTTGGTGAATATATAAAGAAATCACACATATAATAGTCATACCAGTGTCATACACTTGCACTTGAATTTGGGTATAATATAATATGGTTTGCTTCTTTTTAGTTCTGGTTGATCATTCACAAACTGCAAATATTACACTAATTATATTGTTGTTTATCAAAATCTACAATAGGTTGGTTTTTACAAGATACAGGACTTCTACTAACATTCTGACACATTCATTGCATATGTATAACAACAACGTCTACACTAGTGCACAACCAAGGCTGATCTTTGCGAACAATCACTCTGACACAAGAAATTCTTAGTCTCCTCGCCGAGTTCCACTCTTGACACATTGATTGTTCTATTGTGTCACTACATAATTTAAAAATTTCTTTATCTGCCAACACAACATTTGCTTCATAAAAGTTTTTTAATGTTTTTTCTATAACTAGACTAGCTTCACTTTGGTACACATCAAACTCTTTTCTAAAAATACTAAAGTTTTCAAGACATGTAACACAATCTTCTTTTTGAATATTAATATCAGTGTGTTCTACTAAATTTTGGATAACTTTGCTAACGGAAATTTCAATATCTTCTGTACAATTTATTTCAGCAGCTTCCAGTAAGTACACGTTTTAAGGCACAATCTTCCTTTAAATCTGAGACATCGAACTGAAAAGCTTCACACTTGTGTTTCTTTGATGTAGGATACATTTGGTGGAAGTATCTCCCTTTGGAATACTTTTCGTTCGTAAATTGTGGGACACTTGGCTTGCCCCATTTTTGTTCCTGGCTGGTTTTAGTGGTGGTGATTGATGTAGTAAATTAGTGCTGCAATGTGCTTGCATTTGCCACTTTTGTAATAAACACAATCGCATGTTACACTAGTAACATGACGATTGATATTAAGAATTAAGGCTGCCTTGTACGCAGTCGCCGTCACAGAGGCTTGACGAACCACTCGGGCTTTGATTATGTAGCTCCTGGCCTGGCGCCTTGCCAAATGTCTTGCACCTCCAGTACGTGCCCAGCTAACACCAAATTTTTGCCCTTATTCATTGTCTCGAGCTGGAAGACAATTTCATGGGTTATGGCACGAAACCCTGTTCCCGTCACAAGCACGTTCATTTTAACTGAAAACCACAATGCTAATGTAATTGTCAATACAGCCATCGTCCAAAAATGTCGAATATACTGTAACATCATTAGATTTCATTGAAATTATTACGATGTTTACTTACTTCTCGTTTGAAAGTTTTGTGCCAGAATATCTCGCGAAAGAAAGATAGAAAGTTGCGCTCGCTAGGTGGCGCTGTGGTCGTGCATGGTCGGTCCCAAATGTCCGAAAACATGACTACCTATTCGATTTTTCGAAGATATATTTGATACGTAAAGGTGTATCCAGATTAAACAATTTTTCGCCAATCTGATTAAATTGCCCGATCGAATCGAGAGGTGCGGACGCAAACGCCAATTTGGCTCGCCGAATTCACCCGCCGATAATGAACGATATTACCGATAAAATGAGGTGCGGACGCAAGAATACCAATTTGTGAGGCCAGTATTTTCGTTCTGGGACATTTTTTCAATTTAGAGGGCTCTAATATCACCATAAATCTAAACTTGGAGATTGACGCCAATTACATTTCTGATCAAATCGACCAATTTGATCAGGCCCGACAGGATAAATCACTTTTTGAAGATGTCAATAGGTATTGTAATTTGTGATGAATTGTATACATAAGTACATATTGTATTCATTTTCTTTAACATGACTACCTAGAGTCAGACCGAGAAAAGTCTGCAGCGATTTTGATAGCCCATACAGTGCAAGTGTCATTTTAAGGCACACAATAATTGCACACCGGCTCACAGTGTGGGATTTCCGATCAGTTTTGACTATCTTCATTTTTTAATTCATCGCATTAACCTCATCAAATTAATGCTCAAAGTGAAGGTCCAAAATTTTATCATGCATAGTTTTGGAGATAATCAAAAACTCGAGAAATGTCCATAGAAACCTAAGAAACATAATTTCTCATTTTACGTGCATCTTTTTTAAATATTCTATTTTAGATCTATTAGGGCAGTTCTGAGGTATTCCATTCATCAAAAAAAAGTTTAATCTATGATCCAGAATGGCGATATATATATTTTTTTACATATAGAAAAATAATTTTTTTTCTCGATAATCCTACAATTCTAGCATTTTATTTCTAAACAAAACGGTTCTATGCTACGATAGGCAGTACTGAAAAAAAAATTGAACGAAAATAACGCAGGATTGCCGAAATATGTATTTTTTTATATTTGGGTCAGGGCTGTGACCTTTATCTCCGGTGGTGTACCTACATAGTTAAAATGTCTGTAAATCCAAATGAAACACAAGCGGCCGTATCTGAAAACCGTAGTAACACAATAAAATATTTATTGTTGTAATAATTAAGCATTTATTTGGTACATCAAGTATTTAGATTGTTTAGTGTGTTTTTGTTGTTGTTTGAGTGTAGAGTATTTTGTTGTTACGCTTGCCTGAAAAGTATTAACTCTATAGTAGAACGAACGGCCATATCAGGCCACTGTGACATATCTCTGATGAAGAATATGATGTGGTGTTGGGAAGGCGTCCCTCGTATATGTATTTTTTTATGTGAAACGTGAGTGAAATGTCTTTAAAAACCCGTAGGGGTCAGATCAAAAACTAAGTAATTAAGTCCGACTTACGCCTGACTGCATATTTCTAATAGGTTTTCCTGCCATCTATAGGTAAAGACCTATTTTGTGTATTTTTTTTTTCAAAACTTTAGACCCAGTAGTTTCGGAGCTAAAGGGCGGGGGGAATGGTCATTTTTTTAATCGTCTCATTTACCCCCCAAAAGTGCCCCCTATGTTAAAAATTAATTTATTTACGTTACATGTCCGTCTTCGGGTGACAGACTTACATATGTGTACCAAATTTCAACTTAATTGGTTCAGTAGTTTCGAAGAAAATAGGCTGTGACAGACGGACAGCCAGACACACGAGTGATCCTATAAGGGTTCCGTTTTTTCCTTTTGAGGTACGGAACTCTAAAAATTTTTTATCAAGTTCACACATGACTGTGAAGAACGTTACACAAATTGCTGTCGAAACATGTCATGGTTTTGTCAAAAGCAGCAAGATAGAAGAAGAAATTCTTATTCATTCGGATGATGATGATAATGATGATGAATTATGACAATTCTCAATAAAGAGTTAAATTCAAAATTTTCTTTGTCAAAAACTATACCTATTGAAGTATTATTTCTTAACTTCAAACTTGACAACCCTATTTCCATAGAAATCGGAAAAAAACTTAGAAATGTTATAAATCCTAAATCCCGCAAGATTAGCTTTTGAAATTTTGAGGAATTATAGTTTATAGTCTATTTTAGTTTAGGAATTATAGTCGGATACGTCATTACCAAACTCAAGTGGAGCTGGGCGGGACATGTTGCCAGGCAGAGTGATGACAGGTGGGCCAAAATGTTAACGGAATGGTGGCCGCTTACAGACGAAAGGAGTGCCTGGCGTCCGTTGGCTCGTTGGGTGGATGACAACCGGAAGACTGCGGGTCACTTCTGGATGAGATTGGCTCGGGACCGGGATAAGTGGCGTACTCGAAGAGAGGCCTATGCTCAGCAGTGGGCGATAAAAGGCTGATATGATGATGATGTATGATGATAGTTTACCTTATTTTAATTACACTCTATAAAAAATAAAAGGCTAATATTGGAAAATATATGAGAAATAAAAAAAATGTTAAAAAACTTTAGCATCTTATAACTTTTAATTCAAAGGCACTATTAAGATGCTGATATTTTGTACAATTATTGAGTATCTTTCACTTAAACTCAGTAATAAAACTTGCGGCCACATTGACAATACTTTAGGAAATAAACCGATAAACATGATTTCTTAAGGTCATTGACCTCATCTACAAAAAAAAAATATTTTACGTAAACTAAGCAAGATAATCACACGGGAGTTTTACAGTGGGATGTAAAATATTATAAAGCATATAATAAAAATATAAAACGAAGGTGGTCAAAACTGATCGAAAATCCCACACTGTGCGGCTGCGTGTGCGTGACGAGCACGTGCGCGTTCGGCGTTGTAGTATACAGATCCTTATGAGAGACGGCACACCGCTTGCATGACGTGTGCGTGTGCGCGGCGTACGCGCACGTGCACGTCACCATAGATATAATATACTTAAAGATTACGTCTAAGCGAGCTGTCACTGTAACCACTTTTGTTTAGTGTACGATTAACAATGTAACTCCACCTTGCTGTAGCCATGTCGATAAAGTCATAACGATAAACTATCGACATTTCTTGCAATTTTAATTTTACTTCAAAGGTTTAACGATACCTAAAATGAATAAAAACGCTTTTATTCTTTATTGTGGTTATCAGATCACAATTTTATCGTCACGCCCCAGCAGGGAACGAAGGGAAAGTTCAGATATTTAATTAAAATACATAAATACCTACTAAAATATGTGTTCCGCAATAATTGAATTATTTTATTATATTCTAATATATTGCGCTGACACGCTAGCGGCGTCCTACGTCCCATCGACCAGCAGGCGTGCTGGCGCGGCGGCGGACACTCGGGAGCGTCAAAAGGTAGCCAAGTACAGCTGTCTCGGCGCCCAATACGACTTCGTCGCGTTTGGCGTCGAGACGCTTGGTTCGTGGGGCAGAGGCGCACAGATGCTCCACAAGGCGCTCGGCAAACGGCTGACGGCCTGGCCACGACATTGGTCTAAGGCGACTGGCGGGGCGGCTGGCGGCGCGGCAAACGCGAGCGACCGCCAGGCATGCCACGTACTTTTAGTAGCGGCGGCAGCGACTAGGAGCGGCTGGGACGTAGACGTCTTTAAAAACATGTTTTTTTTTTCAAAAGTGGCACTTCAGTGCCTAGTATATATTTAATTGTTTGTCAATGGGTGCATGGGCTAAATACAGGACGACAAATTTATTTACATCTAGTTTAGTATTTTATATATTGTGTATAGAAAGCACCCAGAAAAAATCGAATACACAAGAATGAGTGTGGAGACGTTACAACATACTTAAATACGCGAAAGTACATTTAAAATTTCAATAATATACGCTTCCGTGTCCATGTCGCTCGAGAAAAAAACAAAGTCGTGGCATCGCCTGCGCTGCCCGATACAAATGTTCGAGTCGCGCCCCTCCCCGCTCGCCGCCGCCGCTGGTCGCCCGGTGCACGCCGCGCGCGTTGCCGCTCGGCGACAAGGCTCATGGCATGCATAATGCGTCGCCGGGTTATTGTTTTTGCGACTTACCGCCGGTCGCCGCCGCCGATCGCCTTAGACCAATGTCGTGGCCAGGCCGTGAGGGAGGCAACGGGCGACCCCCGCGCGGGCAGCTTTCTCGCGCAGAGAATTTCAATTGCAATCCAGCGCGGGAACGCTGCCTGCGTGTTGGGCACCCTCCCGAGGGCACCAAATTTTGATAGGTATTTTTAATTTTTAGTTTTAGTTATTTTAATTGTAGTTAGTTTTAGTTTTATATTCTTATTGTTTGTCTTCTAATATATTCAGTATCCATTAGCATTTTAATTATGTTTATGTTTAACGAAGATATTGAAGCTTCAATTAATAGCTATTTCGTTCCACTGTGTAGCGTTTATCGATATATAACATGATTAAAATCGACTTTTCACATCCCTATAAAGAGCACACATGGGCCATTTTATTTAAAGTTGTCCCCTACACTTTTTTTTCAAAATTGGGATTTTTTGTGTTATTTCTACTCAGAATCATGTGCTCTTTTGATCCTAATAGGAGAAAAAAGTGTCCAAAGATTTCCATACATTTTTCGATCTTTCCATTCCGAAACCGCCATACAAAGTCTATGAAAAAATGGTAACGGAATGGGAAAAAACCTTGGGACACTTTTTTTCTCCTATTAGGATAGAAAGAACTTGTGATTCTGAGTAGTTCATCTTGTCAACAGTATGGTTGTCCTTTTTTGACAAATGGCATTGTTAAAAGAGCGAGGAGAGAGAAGTGATGCTAGTTGCTGCGCCGTCAAAGTGAACAGACAACGTTGGGGCCTTGCAAGTCACGCACACGCAAGCCGGTGTGCAAAGGCCTTTAAATGTCAAACTTCTATGAAATTATGACGTGTAAATAACACTTGCACTGCATGGGCTATCAAAATCGCTGCAAACTTTCCTTGGTCCAACTCTATTCGACTTTTCGAAGATATCTATCACTTTTTTGTAGGTAGTTAACTGTTTCTATATCCAGCATTACTTACCTTTTTATTACATAATTATGTTACGAGTATAATATTTGAGGTTGTCATGGTACCCAGTGTAAATAAATAATTATGTCAATAGAAAAATAGAACTTTAATTTGCGAAAAATTATCAAATATACTTGGTCAAGCAGATCTTGTCAGTAGAAAAAGGCGACAAATTTGAAAAATGTAGGCGCGAAGGGATATCGTCTTATAGAAAATTTGAATTTCGCGCCTTTTTCTACTGACAAGATTTGCTTGACCATCTATATATTACAAATAGGTAAAAATACTTAAATGTAATGTATCGTGTTACCGCGCGTCGGTAACATTAATATTATGTGAAAGAAAAATGTATTACAGTTATTAAAATTAATAAGACATCGCTAATGCTATTATCCGTATGAATATATTTATATATTTTTTTAATATCAAACAGCTTCAAAAAATATGCGTCAAACGAAACGCATTCAGAGGGCCTACTGCGAACCACGTTCGACGTGTTGCCTCCCTGTCGCACTTACGTACAAATTTACAAGTGCGACAGAGGGGCAACACGTCGAACGTGGTTCGCGGTAGGCCCTCAGTACGGGCAAGTACGGGTATGGTCGAAGCGCCATCTCACGAAATCTATTATCAACATTGAGGCAAGACGAGAGCATGACGATAGTTGTCATTCAAACCCGTCAGATGACATTAATACAGAATCACACTTATTGCAACCATTTGCAACATTTGACACTACTAGAGACATCTGCTGTACTTTTGGGAACTAAATATAAAGTCACGCTACTCAATATGGCGATTGCTCGTCCTAGTAGACTAGTCCGTGACAAAGGTTAGGAGTAAACCTTCAATTAATTCGAAAAACAGCTGGATGGAGCGGCACATCTAAAGTATTTGGAATGTTTTACAACAGGCCTGTCATTGACGATACTCAGGTTGAGGAAAGTTTTGCTAGATCAATTTTGTCTCAGATCGAGTGAATATTAATGGTTTCTCTGTAATTGTCATATGTTACAAATAAATCAAAATTTGATTTCTTGTACGATTTATTTTATTTAACACTCTGAACATCTACAAGTTATAATAATCTCTCGGAAGAACAAGTGAAGTATAATTAACTATTAAAAGAAACTTACCTAAGGGAAGTTCAATAGTAATTATACGAGCTTGTTCTTCCGAGAGATTAGACCAGAATAGTCCCACCCAACCCGTTTATAAAAGCCCCATGTATAAATAAAATAAATCTGTTACCCGATTAACTAATTCTTTGAACTGAATGACGAGGTGACGTATCGATGAAGCGGGCGGCGGCTGGTGCGGGTTGGGGGGAGGAAAAAATTTGCTATTCAATATATGTAGGCGCCTACAAAAATTCGTTTTTTAACGGATTCTCTAAATATTGTGACAACGGCCGTACCAGAACACTACTACAAGTTATAATAATCTCTCGGAAGAACAAGCTCGTATAATTACTATTGAACTTCCCTTAGGTAAGTTTCTTTTAATAGTTAAGTATTTGAACAAATTAAATTATTTTTCAGAAAATATTATTTCAGTTTTATTTCAGTTTACTTCGTACATTTCTTAATAGGTAAGGTACACTGAGCAGACAAGTGACCCTCTTGTTTACAGTTGTAACAACGCCACCTAATAGATCGAGAGGTATATTCCTGAGATTTTTCCATAGTTGTGTTTTTCACTACTTTGCGATCAGAAACCGGCTTAATGTTACGTGCATTACGGCCTGGCCACGACATTGGTCTACGGCGATCGGCGGCGGCGACCGGCGGTAAGTCGCAAAAACAATAACCCGGCGACGCATAATGCATGCCACGAGCCTTGTCGCCGAGCGGCAACGCGCGCGGCGTGCACCGGGCGACCGGCGGCGGCGGCGAGCGGGGCGGCGCGCGACTCGAACATTTGTATCGGGCAGCACGGGCGATGCCACAGATTAATAAATAGTTACTACGTAACAGATACTTCATTCCCAAACAAAAGCAAAAATACCTACGCTATAATAGCCTACAAAACCTTAATAATAATACCTGCTGCTCAGGACAAGAAGAAATGTACCATAAGTACGCGGTACGCGCACAAAGAGTCGAGACTGTGTTGCCCGCCGTTCGAGTCACGTGCCAACGCGTCTTCGTAAGAATGCGCTAGGGTTGTAGCTACCCTACCTATGATGATTATGGTAATAAAACGAATGTTGCGAATTAAATATGTTTTAGTTTTAATATAATGATTTATATTTTTTTCACTTCTCGGAATTCTCTGTTATTAAAATTTTATAGTTGAAAATATGTATCCTAAATCGCGTAAATAATTTTAATAAATATCCAGCCGGCCTAGCCAAGGTTACAATCGCTATCGCTTCGACAACGAAAAGCATTATGTCTCTCTATCACTCTTCCATATTAGCGCGACAGTGACAGTTGCGTTTCGATCGCTACGGAGCGTAAGCGATTGGCATCTTGGCTACGTGGCCAGGAGCAAAGCAACAGACCATCAACGGTTTTTAAAAGTTGTAATACGGTGCTACCAGGCCGATTAATTATTACGTCGTCAAAATTATTTAAAAATACTTTTTCTAACCCTTCAATATAATTATTAAACGTTTCAGGGGGGACCTTTAAAAAGATGATTTTTTATTATAGGCCTTTTCCTTTGTTTTTTTGACTTTTTCATCCATCTACTGCACAATAATTACGTGGTTTCGGCATTTCGAAGCATAAGCGCGGGAAACGCGCGGTGCAATGTGGTGCGAGCGCTGCGCTGAGGCGGGCGTTCGGCGGCCCTCTGTCGGTTGTATCGTCGACGATACGCCGAGCGGTAGGCATATAGCGCGTGGCCTTGAGCGTGTGACGGAGGCCTGGCGATGCCACGACTTTAGAGCGGCGCGACCAGGCCCTAGGCGGCGAGACAGATCGAGCGGAACAATAGTACATTATTGTCGAGGCTCGGAAGTAGCTACTTGCAGGCTGAGGATTCGTTTTAAACGGACGACCTTGGGAGTCCGTTTAATTGAATCCGAAGCCAGCAAGTAGCCTTCCAGCCGAGTCATATATAGTGCTTTTCTCAAAAATGGTGCAAGAAATATAAATACCATAGAAATTTTTTACAAAAGCAACGTTGTTACGTATATATTTTCACAGAAAAAAGTAGAAACAATTGAAAAAATTAGCTTTGCCGCCTTTTTATTTTTTTAATAAAAAAATAGAAGTGTATTTTTCTGCCGAAAATACGTCAACCTATTTGAGACAGCTAAATAGTCGCGGTACTAATCATCTGTTTGGCTGTTTAATGGGCCTGTGCCTTAATTTGATATGGCCATTTCAAGTTTTAAAAAGTTTGGAACTCGACAAATAATGGAATTTGTATGCAACATTGCAGTCCCAAAATCGAGACTGCAATGTTTTTAACTTTTTAGTTTTTGACTGACCATAAACTACGCGCTTCGCGACCTATTTTTTAAACGGCAAAGTCGACTTTGCCGTCCATTTTTGAGAAAAACATTTTGTTTTTTTTTCGAGCGACATGGACACGGAAGCGTATATTATTGAAATTTTAAATGTACTTTCGCGTATTTAATTATGTTGTAACGTCTCCACACTCATTCTTGTGTACTCGTTTTTTTTTTGGGTGCTTTCTATACATAATATATAAAATACTAAACTAGATGTAAATAAATTTGTCGTCCTGTATTTAGCCCATGCACCCCTTCTCTTCTGTACAAAATGCTATTTACAAACAATTAAATATATTCTATGCACTGAAGTGCCACTTTTGAAAAATAACATGTTTTTAAATACGTCTACGTTCTAGCCGCTCCTAGTCGCTGCCGCCGCTACTGAAAGTAAAGTTAAGTCGCCTTAGACCAATGTCGTGGCCAGGCCGTTACGCAGATATGCTAAAAGTTTATCGCGGTCATGAAACTGCGCAGCTTCGGCTCCTAATCTGATTTCGACTGATAATTTGCCAGTTATGGCTTCGCTAACTCTATTTATTAAAGCCACCTTTGTAGAAGTAGTCTTTCAGCGAATCCCCAAAACGAGCTCGTATAGACAACATGTCACTGATCTTCTGTCCATAATTTTCCTTGGAAGGAAAAGCCGCAAGTAGTTTTGCTTGCCATTCCGTCCAAGAAAATATGACAGATGGTAAACATTCGTACCACCTTTGAGCTAACCCTTTTATTTCGGCAAAGCATAATGTATCAACTGTTTTTCAGACCAGCCGTTAACCTTATGAATCCACATGCTCATTGTTTGTTCCCTTTTTTTTTTGCTGGATCGAATTCAGGGATCGCGTTTTGCAAGTTTCCTACCTTATCTAACGAATCATTACGTCCAAACGTTTTTAGTGCATCAAGTAAGAGTTTTAAATTATTATTATTTGAATAAGAAGAGGTTGACTCACATGTTTAATCAGGTGACTTGCTCGCGAAGAGTGACTCTGCTTCGATTTGCGTCGGCTGGTTTTCCGGCTGCAGGTTGAGCCCACTCCGTTGGCTCACTCCGCTGCGCGAATGGCGGCCCACTTGGCTGCACGAGCAGCAGCTAGCTAGGCTGCACGAGCCATGGCTCGCTCTGCTGCGCGGGCGACGGCTCGCTCAGCTGCGCGGGCGACGGCTCGCTCGGCTGCGCGGGCGACGGCTCGCTCGGCTGCACGAGCGACGACTCGCTCGGCTGGGCGGGCGACGGCTCGCTCGGCTGCGCGAGCGACGGCTCGCTCGGATGCGCGGTCGACGGCTCGCTCGGCTGCGCGAGCGACGACTCGCTCGGCTGGCCGGGCGACGGCCCGCTCGGCTGCGCGAGCGACGGCTCGCTCGGTTGGGCAGGCGACGGCTCGTTCGGCTGCGCGAGTGACGGCTCGCTCGGCTGGGCGGGCGACGGCTCGCTCGGCTGCGCGAGAGACGACTCGCTCGACTGGGCGGGCGACGGCTCGCTCGGCTGGGCGGGCGACGGCTCGCTCGGCTGGGCGGGCGACGGCTCGCTCGGCTGGGCGGGCGACGGCTCGCTCGGCTGGGCGAGCGACGGCTCAATCCGCTGCACGAGCGACGGCGTGCTCGGCTGCATGGCCGACGGCTTAAGCGGCTGCGCGGACGACTACCTGTGTGGCCGTGCGGCCAATTGGTCAGCCGGCTACGTGACCGAGTCAGTCGTCGGAATGCTCTGCGAGACGTCGGCCGCCTTCTTTGACTTCACGACCGCCGCTCGTTGGTGGGACGTGAAGAGGAGTAGACATTTACGTATTGGTCAGGTTCCACTGGAATTGAGCATGTATTTGCGCACAATTTATTCTTTGTAATTGTAAATAAAAGGGGACTATACTTCAGCCCCGAAAAGCAGCTAGTGGTAATAACTAAAAACTTTATGTGTTTAACGTAGCTTTGTTGTAGCTTAAGTAGAATATTAAAACACGTTTTTAATTTTAAACAATTTAAAGGCATGCTAACGTCTTATTAGTACTTAAGTATGTACTATTACTGTATCGATGTGTTGTCAACTGACCGACAATTTATTTAGGAAACAAACAGTCACATACAAATATGTTTAAGCTTGCAGATATACAATAAGACCTATAGTTCCATTCAATATAAAATAATGATATTGATAATAAGTAGAAACAGGGCTAGTTCGGTTCTGCCTATAAATAGGAAGATACACAGAAGTAACAATTGGATACACAACTCATAAAGTACCAAGTATCGATCATGCTTACAGACGTACATACATTGCATAAGACTGTAAAACAATGACTTTTTTTTAACTAAGTATGCAATAACATTACACTGCTATGGAAATATTTGGCTCCGCAGACCACTACTATATTTACCGAAAGACAATGAGAAGATATCTAGATTTATGAAGTTAACATTATAATTTTGACAGGCTCGTCTAAAGAAAGTATTTTGGCGAAATTAGAACTACAAAAGCTGATATGGAATGTTTGGGGGTGACGAGTGGGAATAGGACGCGGCAATTTAAAAACAATTTTTTCAAGAAGAGTGGAAGAATCAATGAGGCTATTTAGGAGTTTATAAAGAAACATTTGATCTATAAATACACGTCTTTTTTCTAGTGGCCCAAGACCACGACGGTGTGTGCTATTCTCTGACATGTTCAAACCGTGGCGGAAGTGGAGCGACTTTAATAACTTATTTTGAATTTTTTCAATTCTTTTTATGTGAACGGTATATTGAGGGGTCCAGACAACGCTACCAAATTCTAAAATGCTACGAACATAAGAGGAGTATAATACTTTTAAGGTGTTTGGATTTTTAAATGCCTGAGATAGTCTAAGTATCAGATCCAATTTCTTGTAGGCCTTCGTGGTGATGTGGTCTATGTGTGAAATGAAATTGAGCTTAGAATCTAAAATAATGCCAAGATCTCGAACCTTTGTAACTCTATTTATGACCTTTCCTGAAAAATTATAATTGAAAAGAAGCGGACTTCGTTTACGAGTGAAAGTAATACAGTTGCATTTATCAGGGTTTAGAAGTAATTGGTTATAACCGCAATATGTGGCAAAGCTATCAAGATCACGTTGCATGTCCAGGCAGTCGTTCTTTATTTTTATGATTTTGAAAATTTTTGTGTCGTCTGCATAGACTAGATGTTTTGAACTAGAAAATGATGAACCCATGTCGTTAACATATAGGATAAATAAAAGCGGTCCTAAATGAGAGCCTTGGGGGACCCCTGAATCAATGGTTAAGTATCTGGAAGTATAGCCCCTCAGTGATACTGCCTGGCATCGGTTTTGGATATAGGATTCAATCCACCTGTAGAGATCGCCGTGTATACCGAGTTCGTATAATTTGTGTAATAACATAGTATGGTTAATTTTATCAAAAGCTTTTGAGAAATTGGTATACACGGCGTCAACCTGATGACCGTTGTCAATAGCGTTCAGAATAAAATCTGTGAAGGTAATGAGATTCGTGTCGACACTACGGCCACGAAGAAAACCGTGTTGATCAGGAGAAATTATACGAATGATACAACTTGTCAATTCGGAGGTCACTATTTTTTCAAGAATTTTGCCAAATAAACTCACGAAGGAGCATGACATCGATATTTTCAACAGCATCATCCAAACTGTGCGGCGTATCCTGACAGAGGAGTTCTTTAAATGAGCATGGCTTAGTGGAATGTGAAATTTCATTGTGCTGTGTTTTTTCTTTATTTCTTTTGAATCTTCTTTAGTAATGCGAATTCAAAATTAGTTACTCTGCCTTTGGCGTTGAAATGAATGTATAGTGCAATAGTGCTAACCACCAATTGTTTTTGTTAATCTGTATTTCTTTTGAATCTTCTTTAGTAATACGAATTCAAAATTTGCTACTCTGCCTTTGGCGTTGAAATGTATGTGTAGTGCAATAGTGCTAACCACCAATTGTTTTTGTTAATCTGTATTTACTGGTGAGAACCTGTAATTGGCTTCTTGTATCACATTTATAAAACCTATTAACATGTTAACAGCTGTTGGATCTCCGAATAGTAATAAATAAAATAAATAAATAAAATAAATAAATAAAATATGCATAATTTAGATATGGGTCTGTATTGTGTCACATCATGTTTATCTCCGCTTTTGTGTATTGGTGTTATTAAACCCTCGGATAACGATTTACGGAAAATAATAGTGAGAGGAGTAGCCAATTCCTTACTACAGCGAGAGATTAAAATAGGATGAATACGGTCGAGACCCGCTCCCTTATTTGTATTAACCTGTTGGAGATGTTTAAGGACAAGTGTTTTATTTATGTTAATCGAAGAGATATCTACCGGACTATTGTTTGTATGAGAATTAGGAGAGACTGGGTACACGGTACCTTTAACAAAAACTGAGTGGAAATAATCATTAAAATAATTTGCTACTGTCTCGCTGTCAGTAGAGGAGTTGCTTCCATAATACATACAGTCTGGGGTTTTGTTTGCGGAAAACTTTGATTTAATAAAAGACCAAAAATATTTAGGACACTTACGAATATTTTTCTCGGCAAAAGATATATATGAATTATAGCAATCCAGTTCCATTTTGTGTTCTTTTGTTCTTAACAACTTGAAAGAAAGATAATCTAAAGGGTTTTTGTAAGTTTTCCACCTGGTGTGCATTTTACGTTTTTCTCAACTTAATTTCACTAACGCCCGGGTGTACCAGGGGGGACGATTACTAGAGCAGTTTGTCTTACTAAGAGGAACATACTTTTTAATAAGAGTGTTCAAGATTGAATAAAAATAAGTGGTAGCCTGTTCCGTATTCACATTTTGCATCAGGGTCCAGTTAGTGGAAGAAAGAGCGTCACGCATTTTTTCGTAATTTGCAGCATAAAAAAGCAATTTCTCTCTAGGGGGCTCATGCGCGGCCGAAAGAAAGGAAAGCTTGATATCAATGTCGAGAGATTTGTGATGGGAGTCCTCAGGGGTTAGTGGTGTAGTACAATGCGTAACAGAGCAAGACAAATCGCTTAACACTAGGTCTAAGATCCGATTGTTTACATTCGGGCACCAGTTAAACTGTTTAAACCCGAGAGGTTTAAGAAATCGGAGAGTAAGGTTGCAGTCGCATTGTTGTTTGTGTCAATAATTAAGCTTCCATTAACAGGTGTCCAAACGGCATGACTAATATTAAAATCGCCTAGAATTATATAACTATCGTTCGGATTATTAATTATAAAATCGGACGCGGATTCAAAAACGGTTTGCAAGGCGGCATAATGTTCACCGCCGTGAGGGAAATAACAACAAAAAAAAAAAACTACACACATCAGGATAAGAAGCAAAAAAACCAGGCAAGTGCGAGTCGGACTCACGCACGAAGGGTTCCGTACCATAATGCAAAAAAAAACGAAAAAAAAAAGCAAACAAAAAACGGTCACCCATCCAAGTACTGACCACTTCCGACGTTGCTTAACTTTGGTCAAAAATCACGTTTGTTGTATGGGAGCCCCATTTAAATCTTTATTTTATTCTGTTTTTAGTATTTGTTGTTATAGCGGCAACAGAAATACATCATCTGTGAAAATTTCAACTGTCTAGCTATCACGGTTCGTGAGATACAGCCTGGTGACAGACAGACGGACGGACGGACGGACGGACGGACGGACAGCGAAGTCTTAGTAATAGGGTCCCGTTTTACCCTTTGGGTACGGAACCCTAACAATAAATAACTTAGCGCGCTGCGCGGCAGCGCCGGGCCGGCGCGCGTGCGGCGGCGGCGCGACGGTGCCGGCGCGTTCGATGCTCAGCCACAGCTCCTCCTGGCGCGGGCCGGAGCGCAGCTCGGGGCGCTCGCGTACCGCCACCAACACGCCGCCGCCCCGCCCCGCGCCGTCGCCGCGCGCCGAGCACCGGTCATGGCGATAAACGGCATAGTCATTCCAGAAATACTCTGCATCATTAAAGTCGCTCGTCAACCACGTCTCTGTCAGGCATATAATATCATAATCAGCTTTTAAAACATTTGCCAAAAAAGAATGCGATTTAGTTCGTAACCCCCTAACATTCTGATAGTAAACATTTAAGTCAGGTACAGCTGACACAGTTAAACAGGTTTGCATAATATATTATGAAAATTAAAAGTATTGAAGGTGGTAATAAAAATTGGTTTAATGAAGGGTTATAGTTATTGAGACCGTTTTCAAGTGTAACGAACAATAAGATGAGCCTGTACAAAAAAGTATACATCGGTGAGCAAAGCGAGTGCGAATAATTATCATTTTTGATACAATTAGAAACACGGTTATAGCAAGTGAAAGTGTGTTTAGATTGTTTTTATAACGAAATAGTAATTTCGTAGATCGGCGTAGCAGTAAAGTAGGCAAGTAAACAACGTAAACAATGAGTCATTTCAGTTTTGAAAGGTCGGATTCGTTAGAGATATGCAAGATCCTAGATTTATCATTTTTACGCATTAAAATCTTGCAATCTCTAACCCACAGGTAGGCATAGTTTAAGTTAGATTTAACTGCACGGGCTTTTTTTAATAATAGTTTGTTTTCGCGAGTTAGGTGGTCGTTTATGTAGAGGTTCTGTGGGGGCCCCGGCAATCCGATGTCGACCGTGGTGAGTGTCCGGCGCGTGCGCATAGCCGCCAGCAGTTCGTCCTTGCGGCGGCGCTGCACAAATCGCACGATGACCGCTGGCTCGCGGTCGCGGTCCGCGCCGGCGCGCACGGCCCCGCCGCTCGCTGAAGCGGTGATGGTTCCGAAGCGACGTACACGGTGAATGGAATCCACCTCGGAGTCCGACACAGAAACTCCTAACTTTCTTGATATATCGGTCAAAAGAGTCATAAGATTTTCCCCACTTTTATAGGTTAGTCCAGAAATTTCAATGTTGTTTAAGCGAGAGAATTGATCGCGACTATTCAGATCATTTTTGAGGGATTCGATAGTGACACATACGCATAAGCCTCTCATTGCATAAGCACATAGCAGGTTCGGAGAAATAATAATTAAAAACACTATACATTACTGTTATTTTGTAAGTAAAAAATGCCACTTTGTTCTTTGAATAATAAATCCATGCCACACGTGTTTTGTATTATTTTATCTTTATATTACTGCATTCAATATCTCAACGTGGAATATCATCATGGACTGTGACTTAGTAAGGTAATTTAAACAACAAAAAAAACTGTTCATACCCACTTCTGAGATGTTGAACACTATAGCTCTCTCAATCGAGATTTAGTCAAATAAATAGTAAACGTACTTACACTTTACTTGAAATACTGTTCAGTTCGATTGATAGTGCTACTATTACCGTCTTAATCATGGGAGAGGAGCCTTAATTATAAAATACTATCAACTTTATTGTAACTACGCTTTTAGACGTTAGGCTCCCTCACATTTATTAAGTTGGGGAAGGAAGGTCATGGTATAGTAATTGAATAAAATAAATGGAATTAACACTTACTCTTATATTTGGCAAACCTTTTTACAACACCTTTAATTAAATACAATTTCATTTTAACTCGATTATCACATAGATTATCACTCTTCGACCACTAGCGATGAACTGCCCCTGGTTGGCGCAATGGTGGGGTTTTATATATAGACAATCAACTGTCAGAAAGGGCGCCAACCGGAAGTTCATCACTAGTCACAACATTTTAATCATAAATAATTTTCAACAGATATTGCAGGAAGTATAATATTTGACAATTTGATTTATAAATGGTCGCTTAATAATAAAACAGACTTTTAAAAGTGAACTTCCGTCAGGCCTCCGTCACACGCTCAAGGCCACGCGCTATATGCCTACCGCTCGGCGTATCGTCGACGATACAACCGACAGAGGGCCGCCGAACGCCCGCCTCAGCGCAGCGCTCGCACCACATTGCACCGCGCGTTTCCCGCGCTTATGCTTCGAAATGCCGAAACCACGTAATTATTGTGCAGTAGATGGGTGAAAAAGTCAAAAAAACAAAGGAAAAGGCCTATAATAAAAATTCATCTTTTTAAAGGTCCCACCTGAAACGTTTAATAATTATATTGAAGGGTTAGAAAAAGTATTTTTAAATAATTTTGACGACGTAATAATTAATCGGCCTGGTAGCACCGTATTACAACTTTTAAAAACCGTTGATGGTCTGTTGCTTTGCTCCTGGATATTTATTAAAATTATTTACGCGATTTAGGATACATATTTTCAACTATAAAATTTTAATAACAGAGAATCCCGAGAAGTGAAAAAATTATAAATCATTATATTAAAACTAAAACATATTTAATTCGCAACATTCGTTTTATTACCATAATCATCATAGGTAGGGTAGCTACAACCCTAGCGCATTCTTACGAAGACGCGTTGGCACGTGACTCGAACGGCGGGCAACACAGTCTCGACTCTTTGTGCGCGTACTTATGGTACATTTCTTCTTGTCCTGAGCAGCAGGTATTATTATTAAGGTTTTGTAGGCTATTATAGCGTAGGTATTTTTGCTTTTGTTTGGGAATGAAGTATCTGTTACGTAGTAACTATTTATTAATCTGTGCTTCCGTTATTGGCGCCAATAAGAGACTCTCAACAATCAGAAATGGCGCCAGCCGGAAGTTCTGATTTAACTGAGATATCAACCAGTGGTTTCCAAATAAACATTTTAATCTAAACTGGTACACAGGAAAGTCACGGGTGCCGTTCAATTTTAATACAAACATTTTGCATAATTACATTTAACTACTTTTAAAACTCATAATAAACATAATGTATAGAAACAAAATCCATAATATTATTCGTTATAATAATTAAATTACAGAATGTTCTATAATCATAAAAACGTTGTTTATAACGATCACTAGGAATAATTTTACTTGTCATAACATTCAGTTTTTATTATGATTCAAATGTAGAACTATATTTTAACGAATGATCGGGTGACATAATATAATAATATGATGTAAATTATAAAACAGCTTACATACTCTACCTTAAGGCAGGTCGCCGTTAGGTACGACGACGAGCAAAGCGAGGAGGAGTGTTAGGTAGAACTGCGACCCTACAGCGCGCGAGCCGAGCGAGCGAAGCGAGCGTGCCGCGGCAGCGGCCGGCGAAGCGCCAGAACCGACTTATTTTATATAGTACACATTTTATTACCCTCTCGATCATGAGAGGAGGCCTGTGCCCAGCAGTGGGGCGCGTATAGGCTGAATTATTATTATTATTTTGTCTGTCTCTTACAAATTCTCGGGACCATGGGGTCACGGACATTTGGAAGGCTTGCGTGGTTTTTATGGAAAAAGAACGTTATGAGCATTAAATAGTATACAAAGTGATCATTATACTGATTGCCTGTTATGCAAATACATTACTATGCAACTGAATTATTATTATTTCTGAAATTATGCAATTTGTTCTTATTCATTTTGTTTTTATATTAAATAATCATTTTTGCATTCAAAATTATGCAATTCGAATTATGCAAAATGAAAATTCGAAAATAGTTGTTATTAAAAACATTAGACACCCCAAAGTCACATTAAATAATCACGTAATTATACAGTTGTTAACATGTAGAAGAACTTGTGTTGTAGGTACAACATATTCTAGAAGTCATGGAATAGAACAAATATGACGTCATCCTATTTCCGACTATATGCCATCTTAGTGAGACTAAGCGTCATGCTAAATTCGCGTGTATCGACAAGCAAACAATCATACGCCCGCCTGACTGTAAGCAGTCACCGTAGCCTTTGGACGCCTGCAACTTCAGAGTTGTTACATGCGCGTTGCCGGCTGCAAAAATGTTCAATAAGTATTTTCTTTTTTTATATACCACGTCGGTGGCAAACAAGCACACGACCCGCCTGGTGGTAAGCAGTCACTGTAGTCTTTAGATGCCTGCAACTTCATAGTTGTTACATATGCGTTGCCGACCTTTGGGACGTTGACCGTGACGTTCGAAAACTAAAAGTCGTATGTGACTTTAAACTTCCTATTATGCCATGACTATTTGCCATTCACCGTAGAATTTGACAGATAGGTAGAGAGAGTTTGATGTATTAAACGTTACCGTATTTAGAGTTAATAAGGTCTACTGTCCTTAAAATTTTGTATGAAATTACAAGCAAATATCAGCCTTCGTGAATTAAGTATTGTAACCTTAGTCCGATAATGAAGCTTATTTTAAAGACTTTGAACTCTAAGTACTAGAAATAAAGTAGATTTACTAATGCTGTAATTCTGTAATGCAACATGGTCATGAAACCCGTGCGATGTTGGCGGTGATACTCTTCAATCTTTTCAAACAGAATGGTCAGAGCCTAGATCTAATATTTAATATAGACGTGCCGTTCGCGTGCACCCGTGAGAGGACAGAACATACGCAATGTGATGAAATTAAAAACACGTTTTAAGATTCCTAAGAACATACCAAACCATAACCTACGTAATTTGGTCGGGTTATTTGTTACCTACCATAAACTGTACTAAATTCACTGTGGGGAATAAAGAAATGCGAGACTGTGACAAGGACAAAACAATAAAAACGCTTTCTCTGCTACTCCTACTGAAAGATAAATAAGACTATCCGTTTTGATCATTCCCCCCCCCCCCCCCCTCCACCGCATTCATAACTGACATAAATGAGAGCACAATACCGGCAACCTGTAACTGGCGCATACGCATTCTAAAATTAATTTAAAATCAGAAAATAACAATGGAGTACGTTGTGGCGTGCTGTAGTGTGTTAGTTTAAGGATTAGTATTAAACGTAACGTCGAACTGACTGGTTGTTTCACTGACTACGTCTCCGCCTCGACCCCCCACCTCAGATGGCGACCCTGCCAGCGCGTTTCGCTAACGAAGGACTTTTGGCATACTCGGGAATCATGACGCAATCGCGACTCGACACTCGTGCGACAGTGTTCCGTTCACTTAGAGAAAACTTTAATAACATTATCCAAAATGGGCAAAGAGTGCTCTAAGTGCGTGTGTGACAATAAGGAGGTCATCGTGAATCAGCACGGCGACTTAAACGATGCCGGAGCCGAAATAAGGGCCCACACAAGTGTGAACAATATCTTGCTCTCGGTGGTGCTGGCCCTGTGTGAAGCTGGCGTATTATATATCGCCTACAGACAATATAACAATTGTCATAGAAAGCTGGTGAGACATGAACTACGGGACAACGCATTCCGGAGACTTCGCTTAAGGCTGTCGGGGCGCGGTGATCGTTCCAGCAGCGACGTCCAGGACCAGGTCCAGGAGGTACCGATACCGGCAACATAAACGTGTGCGCGTAACTAATTAACTATGCGGTTCGACTAAAATTATAGTTATGTAAGTTTTTTTTATTGTCTTTATCGCCTTGGAACTAATAGTAAACTCTTATCTTTATGTTTATGGAAGAACTTGATGTTGTATTTCAAAATTTAAAGGATATTCAAGTCGCATTAAGAAAACTAGGTCAGAAAAGGCAGTTGTATCCATTAAATGTGAGTAACAAAATAAAAAATGCCACTAGTCTGTATGAAAAATATAAACTGATTCTTGTTAACTTATTATAAGAGTGATTTTGCGATAGAATATGCTGAATATACACTAGAAAACTTAATAGATAACATAGAGTGCGTTTATAAAAAGATTTTGTCATATCAATGTAACATAACGCAACCTGCTTGTTCTAAAAATAACTGTACGATAACCACTACGATGGACAAGTTCGAATTAAAAACGGCGGCGACTTTGTTGCCTGTAATGGATGGTTCTGAAGATGTAACAAATAATTTAAATGATGCAGTCAGTATGTATGAGGGATGCCTCAAGGAAAGTAGTTGCAAACAACTACTAATAAAATTTGTTCTAGTCACAAGGTTAACAAAGTCTGCAAAATTAAAACTTAAATCTGAGTATGACACTTGCGAAAATTTAATTGCGGATATGAAAAAGTACTTGCTGACCAAAAAATCAGCTAACGCTTTGCTCATTAAACTAAACAGTGTTTCACAGGGTGAGAAGTCTATTTCGCAATACGCTAACGAAATAGAAGATATCTTCGTTAACTTCACTATCTGACAAGCCAACACGAACGAAAAGGCTTGTGAGGTACTTAAGCCAATAAACGGGCAACTAGCAATAAAAAAGTTTGCCGACGGATTACGGAATAGACGTCTCAGTACCATTATAGCGGCTCGAGACTACACAGACTTCAAGGATGCGGTACGGGCTGCACAGGACGAGGAGTCCGCGCAGCCAGAGACCATACTAAATTTCAGAGGTAAGTCGTCCAACAGGAGTCACTACCATGGCTACGGGTATCGCGGGTACAGACCATATAGAGGTCACCCTAATACCTCAACTCGAGGACAATATAGAGGTAATTGCAATGCATCGACTCGAGGTTATCACCAAAGTAGAGGTAACTATAACATGCCTACGTATAACAGATACCAGTCTCGCGGTAGCTATGTAAGATCGCGTTCGAATCGCGGTCGAGTTTCCCATGGTAGGGGACAAGTACTTACTACGACTCATGTAAACAACGAACTTATACAGCCGAATACCAGTGAGTTTTTTCGTGCCTGAAGAACATGTATTAACCTTTGACGATAATATCGGATATGTATTTTTAGACACAACACATAAAGAGTGTTCGCGGTTAGTTGACACTGGAGCTTCGTTATCAGCTATTAAATCCAAAGCGTTATCGGAACATGCTATTGTATACAAACAGGACATACCGGTACGCGGTTTAGGTGGTACTTTACATTCCCGCGCATATATGTACATTTCGTTACTTACTCCGAATGGTTATTCAATCGAACATAAATTTCATATTTTTGACAATTTACCTGTAAAATCAGATGGAATTATCGGGTTCGACTTTTTAAGGATAAATAAAGCTCACATTGACTTAGAAATCTTTCAATTAACATTAAGAAACCAAGACCTATCGACAACTGTGCCGATTTACGGTTCAACAAAAGTTAGCCGTGATCATTTATCGATTCCCGCTCGCAGCGAATCTATTCATTATATTAGGTTAAATGAAACAATACTAGAGCATTGTGTTGTATGCCCACAAGAATTACAGGAAAACGTGCTTCTAGCAGGATTAATAGTAAAACCACGTAACAATGTAATCCCTATTAAAATTCTTAACACTAGCCATAACAACATAACAATACCTACATTTCAACCTACATTGTATGCATTAAACGAATACAACATGTGTCAATTCAGCAAGTGCGACTCAAGTTCCGTTCGGGCTAAAGAGTTGTTATCGTTATTGAAACTTTACCACTTGCAACATAATGAGCGTGGAAACATTGAAGCTATTTGTTCTAAGTATGCTGACATATTTCATTTACCGAGTGATAAACTTACAAGTACTTCTGTGTGCGAACATACGATTAAGGTTAAAGAGAATTGTAGTCCGGTGTATGTAAAACCTTATAGGGTACCTAAGAGTCAACAACAGGAAATACAAAAACAAATTAAACGAATGATCGATGACGACATAATTGAGGAAACGCGAAGCGAATGGTCTAGTCCTATTCTATTAGTACCTAAAAAAAGGAAGAAATAAAGATAAAAAAGAGTGGAGATTAGTAATTGATTACCGTAAACTAAATGAGAAATTAGAAGACGATAAATTCCCGTTACCCAATATTACGGAAATATTGGATTCACTTTCTGGTGCCATATACTTTTCGCATTTAGACCTCAGCCAATCATATTATCAAGTCAAGTTTACCCCAGATTGTCGTAAATACACAAGTTTCACCACAAATACAGGCCAATATTCCATGAAAAGATTACCAATGGGTTTGCGCACTAGTGCTAGTACTTTTTCTAGAGTAATGACAGTAGCTATGTCTGGGTTAAATTTTGAAAAATGTTTCGTGTACCTTGACGACCTTGTAATTTTTGGACGAAATTTAGAGATTCATAACAAAAACCTTTTAGATGTTTTTGAACGGCTAAGGCAAGTAAATTTAAAATTAAATCCGACTAAGTGCCAATTCTTAAAAACTGAGCTTCTTTACTTGGGTCACGTAGTTTCAGCAAAAGGTGTTTTACCGGATCCCGAAAAAATTAAAATCGTAAAAAATTATCCGATACCAACAAATGCCGATGAAGTTAGACGGTTCGTAGCATTTTGTAATTACTATAGAAAGTTTATTAAGACACTTTGCTGATATTACGTTGCCATTAACTAATCTGTGTAAAAAGGATGTACCGTTCAATTTCACCCAAGAATGTTATGAAAGTTTTGAACATTTAAAAAATAAACTTATTTCCCCACCTATACTACAATATCCGGATTTTAGCGAAGATAAACAACTTATTTTGCAAACAGATGCGTCAGGTACGGCTATAGGATCGGTATTATGTAATTACGATTTGAGACCGGTGGCTTACGCCAGTCGGCCATTAAATAAAGCTGAGAAAAATTACCCGACGATACAAAAAGAGTTAGGCCAAGAAAGGTACGCTCGGCTAGTATGGCGGAATGGAAATAATTAGTAATAGCTGAAATTTTCGGTGTATGGGACAGATAATAAATCTAGTGATTACGTCGACACATAATCCAAATAAATATATTACATTTAGGTATTTAAAAAAAAATGTAAAAATATAAAAAATCACAGAAAGTTTGTAAAAAATATTAATAACATTTTTTAAATTTATACTCATAGAGAAATATTTGCTTTATGACATTAAGCATGAATCACACAAAAAATAATTCTGTATCCTACATTTAAAGTAAGTAACCTACGGTTATTATTAAATTCAGTATATTTCCGTCCTCAAAAATGGTAATAGGCTATTTTTTCTCTCATTATTTCCAAATTACAATAAGTACAAGCGTTGCAATTTAATCGTACACTAAATAATACCGTATGGGAGGTTTTATGGGGTTGTGCATTAATTGCCTGGTTAAAAATGGTAATAGATCAATATCATATGGGATTTTTATTATGAGTTCTCCTTCATCGAATACTGTAAAAATCGGCTTGAAATATGATTCGTAACACAAAAAACCATCAAAAACGTTATCGTTGCTTTAAAGTTGCCGCGCACGAGCCAGCGAGCTAACGCGATTGGTCGTTGCATGGAGCGGGGCGACGGAACGATGAAACTTCCATCGCCCCGAGCGCGAATATTTAAAAAAGTATTTAGTATATTTACTATTTACTCGGTCAAAACATATGTACCAGTGAACGTAAAAAATATGGGAGACTAGATTCGAACTAATTAATAAGAAAGTAAATTTTACGTAATTGCAGGCTTTCCGTCTTTGCGTGCGCGTTAAATTTAATACAATAATAGGCCAATTATATAGGGCTATTATACTGACACACACCCAATTTGATAGCAGAAAAAGACGCGAAATTAAAATTTTCTTAGGGAAATCAAATCTTCGCGCCTATAAGTTTAAACTTTAGGTTTCAATAGCGGTCATTTAAGTACCACCCCTCACCACTAAAATGTAATTATCAAAAACGACAGTTGCTAATGTTCCCCAAAGTAAGCATTTCTAGTTAATGCTGCAATACAGTGGTACCGGGCACCTTGCGACGCAAGGCCGAGCAGGAATCGCAAACCTTAAAATATTTGCACTAATTAATTGAGTTAGGATTTTGTTAGTACTCTTTAATTGAATAGCAAAAAATATAAGTTATGCATTAGAAATACCGTTTTTATTCGATTTTTAATTAAGTAATTATTGTTAAACTTATTTTTACCGTGTGGTGTCGGTTAAAATTTCACTAGTAACATCATTTGGCGACTAGGGCAATAAAAGTCGACACCACAACCAACAAATTAACAAACAACAATAACCAACAAATTAACAAACAACAAAAATTTGCAGTAATATTCCAAAACTCGACTGAACGCAAGCGCACCGAACCGTGTCGCTCCCCTGACGCGACTCAGTGTCATAAAACGTAAGGCCGTGGTATTAACGACAGCGGATAGCTGAGCGGCGAGCGGTGACTGCAGGCGGCAATAAGGTGTTCAGTTAATGTTTTTATAATTTGAAATGACTTCATTTCCATGTAGAAATAACCAAACAGACTTTAGAAGCATTTAATATTTTATTTGTGGCCGTATAAATCATGTTTTATTGGTAAATTAACTACAATTATTCATATTTGTGGATAAAACAATATACATACTATAATTAATACTAAATTAACATTAAATAAATACATTATTTATGACATAAAAATACATTGCGCGTATTTAACTACTTAGCACTGTTTAATTACGATACTTGCAAGCAAGTAGTAAAGTATATGGCTCCATCCTATCCTGTACCACGATATACAAGCGATAACATTTTTGCGACAGTTTTGTATAGATAATGGATTTGTCGCTAGAAAATTACGATATCGAGATAAAAGTCAGGTCTCTGAGCGCTATTGAAACCTAACGCTATACATGTTTTAAATTTGCCGCGCTTTTTCTAGTCAAGCTGAATGTGTTTCACTATAGAATAGTAATCGAATTGGTTCAGATTTAACGTTTAATGCATATAAATAACATAATTAGTAAATAACATAATTAGTAAATAACATAATTTTGGACTAAGTACATTATACATACCTACATGACATCAGGCTATGGTTTGGCGCACCGTGACCCTGAACGGCGCGGTAATGTGTTACGGCTGTTAAGTGAAGTCCAGACGGGATGATCAAATCGACCGATTTGATCAGAAATGAAATTGGGGTCAATCTCCAAATTAAGCAACAATTAAACAACTGTACCGATATTTGGAACCTCAGAATAATATACCCGGCCGGATACCGGATAGTAACTTTGCTTGATTTCAGAGTAAACAAATTGGATTTAAGAAACAGTCACGGTCATATTGTACATTACTCGTTTATTATTTCAAAACAATTTAAACATCCACTCACTTGCACGCGTAGGTACCTACTCATTTCGAACATAGAAATGAGTCCGCGCCAATGTTCACCACGAAACAGGTTAAAACCTGCACAATGCGCACCTAAAAACCGAAATGTAGGTATTGTTAAATTTAGTTTGTAGTTAATTAGTTTTTTGGTGTAAGTGTATGAACCAAGGTCTGAAATAAATGATTTTTTATTTTTTTTATTGTTCCGCCGGCCGAAGATTCGGCGGTCGGATACCGAATATTTGGCCGACGGTCGGGCCGAATATCCGGTATCCGACCTAACAACTATCCATTGCATTTCTAATTGAGAGTGGCAACACTATCGTAGGTCGTATTGCCCTTTTCTAGCAAATACGTCCCTCGCTCCTACACTCCCACCACACAGGCAGGTTGCTTTGTCAGTTATACAAGGCAAATTTTCAAGTAATTGGCATGCTGTTTTTCCATCTGGAAGGTCGTGAAGCTAAACTGCTGGTGAGTTTTTGAATTTGTACCTCAGTTTAGCTGACTATATTGAAATAGTTATTTATTTTACAAGGGGGCAAAGTTGTTGTTTAACCGCTCGTGCTAATATTGATACTTGAGCAAGTAAAACATTCGAAACATGGAATCTTGAGCGTTGCGAGGGTTTCAAAGCACGAGGGTTAAACAAAATTTGCCCCAAGTGAAACACAAAATGTTTCACCACACCAACCCGAAGCAAATATTAAATGTAAAAATATCATACAAAATCAAATACAAATGAATTTTATTAAATATTTATGATTTAAAAGTCAATTCTACCAGCAAACATAAGAAAACAACTCAAAATTTGCATTTGATTCCTTTGCCTCACTTGTGAATAAAATGAAACTTTGCTCTCAGTCTTTGAAGTGCAAAGTAAGCCTTTCCGAGCTGGTGTGAAATAAATAATTAAATTTTTCACGCCACTGTTCGGAAATGTGGCAATAGATGGTCTAAAACCAAGCTGGAAAGTAGGCAATAGCTGTAGCACTTGAACCACCACTACTACACTCGCGTGCAAAAGTATTGCATCACTTTGCATTTTTTCGTCCGCACCCAATATCTTTGTAATTCTATACCCGATTCTGAAAATTTTGGTATCAACTGAAAGCTTATAATTTATTTATTTATTTATTTAAGAAACAAACAGTCTTTTATAGTTATATATAACACTGGAACTTTTCTTAAAACTAGACTTACAGTTTCCTTAATGAAAATATTTTAACATCATGCTTATTAAGTAGTTTCTACATAGTAAAACAGAGCTATTTGTGCGTGCAAAAACAAAACACAAAAAAAAAATATAGAAAAGAAAAAAATTATGAGAATAAAAATATAAGAGTATTATAATGTAACGCATTAGAAAAATGGTAAATTCAATGAAATTTCGAATCTGAAGACTATAAAAAATCATAAAACTGAAAGTAGTCGCATAATGCTCCAAAAATAAATCCGGAAACTTGAGAATAAAAGTCATTTTTTTAATACAATATCGTTTATTATTATTAAATTAATACTTGGTATTGCCACCTACAGGCCTCCTTTCACAAACCAAGTGGTTTTTCATAGACGTAATTAATTTTCTAATGTGATCATGAGGAATAGCGTCCCACTCCTCCAGCAAGGCTCCCTTCAACTCCTCAACATTGACCAGGGCAGGATTCCGCTTTCGAACCCTCCTTTTTAGGTAGTCCCACACGTGTTCAATGGGGTTAAGGTCCGGGCTCATCGCTGGCCAGTCCATTGTGTCGATGCCCACTTCGAGAAGGTAGGCTGCGGTGGCCCTAGCGGTATGACACGGGACATTATCCTGCATTAGGATGAACCCCTCATCAAAAATACCGGCATAAGGAACAACATGTTCCTCCAGGATATCAGTGATGTACTTGGCAGCGGTCAATCCACTGTCACGGCCCCCGCCAGGCACGAAAACCAGTTCTGTCCGCCCGTCGTAGGAAATGCCGCCCCAGAACATTACGGATCCACCGCCATAGGCGACCCTTTCGGAGAAGAAACATTGAGCGAACTGTTCTTCTGGCCTTCTGTAGACTCTTCCTTTTCGGTCACATCCATTCAAACACATTCTGCACTCTTTCAAGAAGAGAACTGGGGTTCATTGCTCAATGGTCCAGTCCTTGTGATTTTCAGTAAACTCTCTTTAGGCTGTACGGTGTCGCGCCAGCAATCTGGGCACCGCTGCGGGCCTCCTGGGTGTCAAGTTCGCTTTCTTAAGTCTTCTTCTTATTGTCTACTCACTGGCAGCCACTCCTCGTACCTCACGCAGACGCTGCTGGATGGCAATGCTGGTCTGGTGTCGATCTCGGAGAGATGTTGTGACAAAGAAGCGGTCGTCCCTCTCTGATGTACACTCTCTGCGGCCGCTTCTTGGTCTTGAAGTAAAGGATCCAGTCCCCTGGAACCTCTGGTAAACTCTGCAAACTGCAGATTGGCTTAAATTCAGCTCGGCAGCTACTGAACGTTGGCTACGCCCCGCTTGCAGGGGCTGGATGATTTGGCGGACTTCAGCTTCAGTGGTTTCCATTTTTCCAGGTCTTTTTCACGGGAAAATACGCGGAGATATGTAACGATCGACTTCTGATAAGTGACTGATAACAACCCCTTCTCTACCCCCGTTTTATAAGGGTCAAGGGTAACGCAACTCGTGCGCGTGATAACGTGAAACCGCTCACAAATCGGGAAAATGCCGATAATTTGAAAAATACTGGGCCGATTTCCATGTTTTTTTACTTTTCGTAAAGCTAAAACTTCAAGGAACATGATTACATTAAAATAATTTAGAGAAATTAACCAGTTTACAAATATATTGGATGCGGACGAAAAAATGCAAAGTGATGCAATACTTTTGCACGCGAGTGTACAATGTTTCATTATTATCATCATCTGTCATTGGTGACAGTTCGCTACAGCAATGAGTATAATTTAAAACATAAAAATCAATAAAAGGTCTTTTTTGGCGCAATTTTTTCCTTCAAAAATAAATTTAGGTTATTTATAGGACCAATTTCTTGTTTAAAAAAAAACGAAATGTCAAACTATTCATTCATTCAGTCAGTTCAGTCGATTCACGCTTAAGGCGTCTTTTACTTTTGTAGCTGTTTGTGGTTTTTTTAGCAAAAACGCTTCTAAGTTTAGAGTCCGCTTGAAGCAAACAACATAAAAACGCCTCTTAAATGTGATAAAAAAGAAAAAAGGCGGGATCGGAAAATTCTCACTGAATTGGATAGTACTATAAAATATAAGAAACACGTATCTACGCTCGCTATAAAAATGAGTTCTTCTAGTGAAGAAAATGATATTCTTACGCTGACGCCTACCGAAATTCAAGAGACAGCACAGGCAGTGGCTCGTAATTTGCTACCAGAGAAATCGCGGGCTAGTACTTATAGTTATCCAAATGTTTCCTTATTTCCTCGCAGTAGTCGTGAAAAGCACTATGTAATGCCTCGGCCGGAAACGCTAAAGATGGAGTCGTATTATTCGAGGGCCTCCACCAACGTGTCGGCCCTCAAACTCACTCGTCCATCTTTTAGCGGTTTTCCGTCCTCTCCTACAATGTACTATAGTTGTCCGTTAAATTATCTAGCAAATAAAAACGATCCGGAATAGTGATGTGAAAGTGCAAGAGGATATTAGAAAGAGAGATGCCTAAGAGTAGCATACCATAATGAATACATGTGTCTTAGCTGTATATTGTATTGTTATAAATAATGTTAAAAATGCTTTATGTTGTTAATGTGTTCCAAATTGTGCTGCTTTGGCATTAGCTGTAAGGTGCAATTTGTTATTTGAATTAATAAATAAATACAATAAATGTTAATTTTACAAAATGTACCTATCAAATTGTATACTTTACTAAATATCTCTCTCCTCACAGGTGTTACAATAAAGGGTGTACGTACTACATTATTAATTAAACACTCATAATATAATTATATTACATACACATAATAAGTATATCATAGGATATGTATAATCACATTGGTTTGGCGTCTTCCCACCACCAGGCGATAACAAACATGTTTCAATATTATTCTTAGGTTCCGAATATCGGTACAGCTGTTTAATGACAGCATTTACACAAAAATAAAACGCTAATTAAATAACTTATCATATTCGGAACTACAGATGCAACGGATAGTTGTTTGGCCGCATACAGGATACGGGAGGTACGGCCTGACCATAGGCCGAATATTCAGTATTCAGCCGCCGAATATTCGGCCGGCGGAAATATTCAGGTTTTTCAGGTGCGCATTGTGGAAGTTTTGGCCTGTTTCGTAATGAACTTTCGCGCGGTATATAGGTCTATCACTAGGTACGAAATTAGTGCGCGAGCTAGTGAATGGAACGTTTAAATTGTTTTAAAATAATAATCGAGTACGATTATATTCCGATCTCAAGCATAGTTATTTAGTACCCTTATTTTAGTATCCGGTATCCGTCCGGATATTAAAATAAGGGCGAGATAGGATACCGGATAGTAACCGAATATCCGGTGCATCTCTATTCGGAACCTAAATTTTTAATCCTGCATGGTGCAAATATGTATAATATTGAGACAATGACTTGAAAATTTGTCTTGTATAACTGACAAAGCAACCTGCCTGTGTGGTAGGAGTGTGGGGTAGAGAGGGAGGTATATGCTAGAAAAAGACAATACGACCTAGGGGCTGTCCATACATGACGTCATCTATTTTTGACGATTTTTGTCGCCCCCCCCCCCCCATAAAATCATCAAAAAATCATGCTTCGAATGACACCGTTTCCACCTGCGTCATGCTACCATCATCCGATGTCCAGACCCCCCCCCCCCCCAAATTTGAAATGACTTAAATTTATGAATAGCCCCCTACGACAGTGTTGCCACTCTCAATATTATTTATTCTTAGGTTCCGAATATGGTAAGTTATTTAATTAGCGTTTTATTTTTGTGTAAAACGCTGTCATTTTAAAGCCGTACTTTTCGCCTTATTGCAAAGGAGTAAGGTGCAAAAGTGTAAACATATATTTCACGTCGACTCTTATTATACTATGTTATACTTATTATGGAACTTACTATGTTATACTTATTATGGAACGTAAACTATGAATTGAAAGAGCACGAAATAGTCAATATAATACGTTTGTTGAAAAAAAAAGTCTACAGACGCTTAGGCGCGAAGGGTTATTGTCTCATAGAAAATTTGAATTTCGCGCCTTTTTCTACTGACAAAGTTGTTGGATAGACGTTAATATCAAATTAAAGAGTGGGCCTACACACTTCGCTGTGACAGAATGTGAAAGTGTCACCAAAACTGTCAAATGACTACGATAATAAGTATTCCTTTTATAATGCCACTCCACACTATGCCATTCTGAAATTAAATAAGAACGATAGATAGTCATGCGCAATTTTTATTTTTGTAGTGGGTCATAATTGACGTATATAATTACGAATATAATTTGAACATCAACCAATAATATTGGATATGATATCAGTTATTTTTAATCAGCTATCATTCACGCGCGCGTTCATTTTGCTCAGACTTGGCCGCACAAATATTTGGTGCGAGCGAGACGCCCGCGCACGTTCGAATTGGCCTGTCACTTGTAGCAACTTGTAGGTAAGTACATACTTACCTACATACTATCCACGCGTCCTTGGCACGAACTCCCGCCACCGCCCGCATTGAAACTGTCCCCGCGCGCCGCAAGGAAATGTAATCCTTAGCATTAGCGCAAAGAGTTCAAATTTGGTAGTTTCATTTAGCGAATTTGATAAAATGCACATATTTATTACATTGACCATATTTTTGTGTGATTATGTATTGAATATCACTTTGAACGTTATCAGAACAAAGTCTGCAAGAAATTATATCTATAACCATTTTTTCTAGCATGTTTAAGGCGTAAATATATATACAAGTGATACAAATAATATTGATGTCGGATTCTCAGATAAATAGCTTAATGAGGTAGTTTTATGGTAATTCAATCAAAGACCTAATTATTACTTTTTTTTTATATCAAGTCACGACGTATATCCGTGAGGCCCCGCCATTTATTGAATGAGTTATTTTCCGTGTTAATATTTTGACTGATTCCATTGTCGACTCATTATAAATATTATTTTCGTCACGTTTACGAACTAAAAATACTATTACTATTTTTAACAAACAAGAACGGCTCTTTTTTTTAACTATTTTTTTTTACCTACTTCCGGACAGAAAGTTTTTTGGATTCGAAAATAAAGTATCTTAAAATGATCTAAAGAACAGGAATAAAAAAAAAATTGCCTATTACTAATTAATGTTTAACGTAAGCGTATCTTTACTGGAGTAAGTTACTAGCCGTAGTATGGACTATAAAATATTTCAGACCATATTTATTCGGAAGGAAATTCACTATTATGACAGACCATAACATCACTTATTTACCTTTTCGGAATGAAAGATCCATCAAGTAGGTTATTAAAATTTCGACTACTATTAGAAGAGTATGATTTTAACGTCTGTTATGTGAAAGGAAAAGATAATGTAGTCGCAGACGCATTATCACGTATAGTAATTACTTCTAACGAATTAAAAGAGATGAGTAATCAAATTATGACAGTGATGACGAGAGCACAGGCTAGAAGAATACAATCGGAAAATGTGCAAAATAATATTCCTAGTATCGACACAAACAAGCGGCCTGATCAACCGCGTGTTGTAGAGATATTAAGGTGGATGTGTAGGGCTGTCCTGCCGACTAGCCACCAAAAGATGGCGTGATTGTGCACAAATTGCGGATTATCACTATTTCTTTCAAAACCCAAACAATTTTCTAAGATGTGTTAATATTGGCGCAAACAATAAAAAATATTACGTCTAAATCGAAATATATTCCACTCAACAGTGTCTCATTTCATCAAAATCTGACAAAACTGCAAAATATTGCAATTTCATGCATTCACGCACACTACCATATCCCCCAGTGTCAGTCTTGTGACCATTAAGCCAAAACAGACTAGAGGTCGCTAGTACAGAAGATGGCTTTTCTGATTACTCTCATTAGCTAACTAGGGACAAAAGTGTAAACTAGATGGCGCGGTGTAAGAGATGAATTTTTTTGCAAGATTAATTTAAGGTAAAGGCGCATCCAGACGAACTGAATTTAGCACCAGAATGGGCGGATTGTCTATGGTCAATTGGTCACGGACGGTATATTCTGTAAGGCCTCGACAGACCTTGCTACAAATACCGGAATGGAACGGAAATCACATGCAATTATCGGTGAGGTATATAGAGGTACATACAATAAATTCGTGACCGTATGCAGACCTTTATTATTATTTTTTGCTCGACGCTGCCTTCGACTGCCATACATTTGTTATACTACCTACATAAGCAATACCCACATTATATGCACGTAGCGTACGTTTCGTGGCTCCTGGCCGAGGCGTTAGCTTGGTCCGATTTTAAGCTACCTACATTCCAAATTGTAAATTTCAAAGGTCACGATTACATACTTTCTACAATGTTTGTTTTCACACCGCAATGAATGATGAGTGTTTCCAAATGGTCCAAAAGAGCTTTTTCCAAAAAAAAAATAGACCTGAGTCTCACAGACCCTATATATTATAATAATTTGTTTATCTAGTTCTTCCAGCTCAAAATCACTGGCATATTCAATCCTGATAGTAAAAAAATCCTCCAAATATTTGTGGCTTTCCATTACAAATGGGTCCTTATACTTCAAGTGCAATAAGGTCCTTTCCAACTGAAATTCTTATAAAAAGGTTCTTATTGCACATGAAACATAAGGACCATTGCATTGTCTGAATGGAAAGCCACATTTGTACGGAAATTGTAGATTCCACTAAGTAGGTACGTCAAACCATGAAGTTATATTGTTTAAACTGGAGCGAGTTGTCAGTTTTTTTGCCATACTAATTTGAACCTTATCACCGAGACAGAATGTTGTTCGTACCAGACTAGAGAAAACGGTCCACATGAGATAGAAAAACCTGAGCCCTGTGTCTCACTCGCACATGTTGCCAATGTTAAAAAGATACCATTGTGATAGAAATTATATCAATATACTACTGAAATTCATTACCTTCTTATACTATTTTAGTGCTATATTCTAATTACAGTTCTGATATCTTTTAAGTAATTTGTTAATTATTATGATGTTAATATTATTAACTGATTAAGCCAAGCATGTGCGCAACAAAAAAAACAGTAAATTGAATATGGTAGAAATTGTAGTAACTTTGAATATTAATTGGTATCCCCAACTTGATGACGATTAGGGTCACCATGATGTCGGTACGATTTGGATCGGTCTTACAAAATTGTTATTTCCTACTTAATGTAAAAATAACTTTACCCAAATAGTATACTAATAAATAAATAAAGATATACTTATTTTGGCATGTTTAATTATTCGGTTCACGTAATGAGAGCTACATAATTGCCAAAAATTAAATCCGAAGTCCTTACATTACAGATTGGACATTACAGACTCATATTTTTATACATAGTATTTAATTACTGGAACGTTAATTCTAACTATTTATATATATGTAATCGATTCTATATAGGTTGGGCCGACATTTCCGTCAGTATACAAAAGCGGCAAATTTGAAAATGTTGTTTCAATTACAGATCTACGATGACGCTAACGCTTAAAGAATAGCTAAAGTATGCAAAAGGGAAGTCATCACGTATATGAACACACCATGAGTATGATATTGATAGTGATAGGTATTTTGTTAAATTATGAATTATGAAGAGCATAAATAGTGTAGAATGCCGGTTTACACAGTTAAATGTAAGTTTTTATTTCGTCGTGTGCTAATATTTTATCATTTTAGTCAATAATCAAGATAATTTCGTGTAAAAACATAAATTGTTACGCTACGCTAGGGCTTCACAAAATGACTAGTATCGATAACCAGTGGGCATAGTAATAATATAAATTTATTTGCGTTGCAAGTGTTGAAAGTAGGAATTAAATTCGCAACGAGTGGTGATAAATTAAAACACGACCGAAGGCAGCGTTTTTAATCGATACGATTTGCGAATTACCAAGTACAACTACAACGTTTTACCCGACCCTGGATATTTGTCTCGCTCTCTCTTATAGCTGTCTTTGATAGAAATAGAAAATATTTATTTGGCGTACAAAAACATACCTACATTACGGTAAGTACACCATAAAGTTAACAATACAGTAAACATACACCAAATAGGATGCCGCTCAGCATAAGCAGTGTCTGTAAGACACTACGCTGGTTTTCACCCAATACGTACGATGGACGTACGGCGGACCACCTTCCTCACAATAAACCACGATCGCATTGATCGCGATCCAATACGCCCATCCCATCTGTAACAGCTTTTATAACGACTAAAAGCTTTATAACGACTAAATTAAGTAAGGTTGTGTGAAGCGTTTTACAGAAGAGAAAAAAACTATATCCATCTCTTTTCTGGGGCAATTATACTAGCATAGGGTAAATACAGTATGATTCTCTCTGATTATGCACGAATGAGAAAAGATCCTGGCCAAACTATACATTCCATCTTATGCTAATATCCCACATTCATATGACTTATGGTCACCCTAATTAGATAAGAGGGTAGAACTACCCTAACAGGTACTACGGGGTCCGCGTATTTGGCCTTTTTTAATAGTGAAAAAGTGAAAAGAATTTCTCCAGAGACATTTTAACACTTGCAGATTTATTGCCGGACTGTGCACAAGTGTTTTTCTATCAATAGTCGGCAATCGAGTGCCGTAAAATGGAATCTTTGGATTTGACGTAGCATTGTTTACATTTGCAACAAGTTATCAACAGTGAATGTGCAAGATCTGTGATATGGCGGCGCGGAAATAGTGACAAGTCCTGCGGGAGGTTAATGCGCAGTGCCAGATTAATGTGCGTGTACGATAAAAATAAATAATCATTACAAGGATTGATTCGCCTAATATAAAAACTTGTTTACCCTACGTACCATTCCTGCATATATACCGCCATCTAGGAGCTTATGGTCGAACTAACGAGCTGTCACCTCACACTGGATCTTTTCCCGCGTCCTGCCTGCGCAGGAGCACGTAACGACGCGCCATCTGTAGCTGTGTAAGGGAGCTGTCGAGCACCTACGGTTTGGTTGGGTTGGGAGCGACGGCGAAAACTTCACCTCGTGGTTTTGCATTATTGTGACCCCGATTCCTTGGTAGAGGGCATTAGTCGTCATTAAGTAATCTAGTCAATGAACATTATTTTATGTTTTAAATTGTGATTTATTCTGGTTTTAATTTTTTTATTTTATTTTGTGGAATTGTATTTTCATGTGTTATTTTAACCTCATAAACTTTATTTTTGTTTGATTTTAAGTTACTGTGATTGACCAATTGGGTACCTATTTATTTAATTTTAGTGTTTGCAGTTAAGCCTATGTATTACAGTGTTTTACAGACTACATTTTAGATTTATTGTTAATTGTTGATTGTCATTAACATAAATTGTAACAAATACTTTATTTTTACGTATATGAATGTTTCTTTCTTTTTTTTTTATTTGACTTTTTTTTTACATTTTTTACAATTTTTTACAATTTTAGAATTTTTTTTATTGTAATTGATCTAATTGAGAATTTGTATTGTATATTTTAATGAATTCGCAATTTAATTTATTAATTCAATGTTTATGATTATTGTCGTTATTATTTTATTTACAAAAGTGTTCTTGACCTGTTAATAAAATTGTAATACTTAACGACATTAGAATTTGGCTAGTGTGCCTGCTTTTACTTAAGGAATTTTAGTTGTTGTTGTGTCATATTTATATTTATCATAGATTAATTACTAGCAATTATTTTCCACAATGAGTTCCCTGTCGGAGTCGACGTGCCCTTATTGTCCGAACTCGACGCGAGTATTTACATCGCGGGGCCTTAAATCGCACATAACATGGATGCACAAAGATGTTTCCCTTCCTTCTGCGTCGCAGCCCGCCAGCGGTGTCGCTGTGCACTCTGATGCCGCGCAACCAGTTCAGAGACACAGTTGCAACCTGGATCAACTCGCCTCATTAAAGAAGTCAGTTCGGGTTCTTCGGCACATTCCGAGGGGTGCGAGAAGTGTTGCAGCTAGAAAATTGTGCGGCACTATCGAGAGTTGCATTGCTGTTAATGGGGTAGACGAGTGGTGTGATCTCTTATCTTTTTCTTACAGGGCCCTGAGGACTCCTGAGGCTGGGGGTACGGGGTCTTTGACTGCGAAGGTCAAGGCAAACATAGAAGCCTGTTCGTACCTGTCGCCGGAGGATTGTGCGGTGGCATCCCGGTCAGTCTCTCTCAATAGGACGATTGAGGCCAAGGTCCACGAAGGAGATTTGAGAGGAGCTGTCCGGCTTCTAATGAGCGAGGACACAATCGCTCCGGCAGGACCGGACACTTTCGCTGCGTTGCAGTCTAAGCATCCGAGTCCGTCCCGTCCTCTCAGTTTCCCTACAGAGCCAGACCTTGACGCCCCTGCCGTGTCAGTCAAAGTGGAGGATGTATCTCTGGCAGTTAGTTCTTTCCACAGTGGGTCAGCAGCGGGGTTGGATGGAATCCGTCCGGCCCACTTAAAGGAGCTGACATCAGGCACGGCTGGTGACAGTGGAGTGCGCTTGATGGAAGCACTGACTAACCTGTGCAATTTTTTGCTTAGTGGGAAGCTGAACCCTCAGGTAAGTCCTTATTTGTATGGGGCTACTCTGTGTG
Organism: Cydia splendana; assembly: GCF_910591565.1. NCBI lineage: Eukaryota > Metazoa > Arthropoda > Insecta > Lepidoptera > Tortricidae > Cydia > Cydia splendana. The sequence continues at coordinate 298,914 of NW_026946911.1, forward strand.
CATTAAATAAGAAAGAAGGGGGACTGAGACCGATAGCCGTGGGGAGCACTTTCCGTCGACTCGTGGCCAAGCTTGGGTGCCGTGCAGTGAGAGGGGAGATGGCCTCTTATCTTCAGCCGCATCAGGTGGGTTTTGGGACGCAATTGGGGTGCGAAGCGGCGATACATGCGGTACGTGCCTTTGCATTAAAACCGGAGAATGCCGGCAGCGTCATTATAAAACTCGACCTAAAAAACGCTTTTAACTCAGTGGAGAGGGACGTTTTGCTGGGTGAGGCTAAGGAGAAAATTCCTGCGCTCTATTCTTTTCTTCACCAGGTCTATCATTCACCTTCCAACCTTTTTTACGGAACTGACCGGATTTTGTCACAAGTGGGGGCTCAGCAGGGGGATCCACTGGGTCCACTCACTTTTAGCCTCGCAATCCAGAAGGTCATTACCGATCTAAAGTCCCCTCTTAACATCTGGTACCTCGATGATGGTACCATTGGGGGCAAACCGGAAGAGGTGGAGCAAGACTTGCTCGTCTTGCTGCCGCGCCTGAAGGATATGGGGCTGGAAGTGAACACCTCCAAATGTGAGTTTTTCCCCTGTGGACCGCAGTCATCTTCTCTCTTCTCTTTTTTCTCGGGTTTACTTCCCGGCCTCAAGGAATTGCATACTGATTCTTTTTGCCTACTTGGTGCACCGATTTTTCCTTCCGCAGTTCCTGAGGCACTACAAATTCGTAGGAATCTCCTTCTCCTTGCGGGCGAACGTCTCAAGGGTTTGACCCCGCACGTGGCCTTAGTTCTATTGCAAAAGTGTTTCGCCGTTCCCAAGATCACGTACCTGTTGCGCACGGCCCCTGTTTGGTTATTCCCGGGTGACATTGAGACCTTTGATATGGCGATTAAGTCGACGATTGAGTCGGTGGTCAATGTGTCCCTGGATGATATTCAGTGGACACAAGCAGGTTTGCCAATCCGTCACGGAGGCATTGGGGTGCGGCGTGTGGGGGACATTAGCCTGCCGGCCTTCTTGGCGTCGGCCCATGGGGTTGCTGACCTAGTTGCTAAAATGTTATCACTAAATGGCGACGGGGTGAG